>NW_020539725.1:6169786-6193543 GCF_003426905.1 Ctenocephalides felis | reverse complement strand
CCGTTGCAAATATAATATTTCTTAGAAAAATGAGTGACAGCGTTGTCACGTCTAATTTGGCGTGAACACATTCTACGCAAAATCACAAATACAAAATGGGGGGGCTCACCCAGAAACATGTTTAATGCTATATAGAAGTATTATAAGATCAAGAATAGATTATGGTTGTTTCATATACGGAGCAGTATCACAAAGCGAACAGAAGAAGTTGGACAGGATACAATTTTCAGCAGTTAGAACTTGCCTAGGAGCATTTCGATCCACACCAACAAATGTTTTGATAAATGAAGCTGGCGAACCTCCGTTAACAATAGAAGACAAGCATTATCAAAAAGATTTCTAGTAAAGAAACTTAATGAAGGCTGTGACGATATTCCCAAGCAATTAGAAAACTTGGCAAGATTGCATGTCACCAGCTCATTTTGGAAAAATAGACCTGCGCCACCACTAATAACGAGCTTTTATGAAATCAAACCTAACGAAGAGTTTATATTAACGAATAAAAAAATACCATATTATAACTTTCCTGAAGCATATGCAACGTAAACCCTTATATAGACTTAACCATTAATTTAACAAATTGATAAGTATCAGTAAAATCTGCAAAAACAAGGACTTTGAAGACAATATTGCTATAAGATATCCAGAACATTTGCACATATATACCGATGGATCAAAAATGGAAAACAGCGCCGGTTGTGCCATATATGTGCCAAATCACAAATATAGCAAGAAATTAAAACTACCAAATTTTACATCGATTTTTACAGCAGAGATTATTGCAATACACACTGCAGTCAAGTACGCATGGGAAAAGAAAATACCAAAATGTATTCTTCATATCTCATATTATATCTTCAGTGATAGCAAGGCGAGCATATTGGCTTTACAAAAGCCAAATAGAAGATCAAGCCAATTAATTTTTGAAATATTAAATACAATGAAAACAATAAATAATAGCGAAAACTCTATGACATTAATATGGATTAAAGCACATGCGGATATCATAGGAAATGAAACTGCAGATTCACTGGCGAGAGAAGCTTGTCAAAATGGAGAAGAATACACGAGGCTGCCGGCATTAGATTTAAATTATCTGATTAAAGAGCAGAGTTTAAAAACTTGGCAAGGAGAGTTTTCAAAATCTTTAAATTATAAGGAACAACATACGCTCTAACAAATATGAGAATAACACAAAAAACGTGGTTTAAAAAGGTAAAAGAGGACAGAAAATTTATTTCTACTATATCAAGGCTGAGATTCGGACACACAAGAAGCAAATCCCATCTTGCAAAAATAGGAATAATACAAAAATCCATGTGCCAGTGTGGCAGAGAACAAGAAACGATAGATCATATTTTTTGGAAATGTAAAATATATGAAACAAAGGAAATCTATGTATAAAATGTTACAGGACAAAGGAATCGTGTTCCCAATAAATTCACAAGTGTTGATATCTTACAATAATGTTGACATATACAAAATTATGTATAAGTATATAACTAGTATTAAGATTGATTTATAAGTTCGGAATTGTAAATAAATGTATATATCTATGTAACTGGCGAAATGATCGAAAGATTAAAAGCCATAAATAAATAAAAAAAAAAAAAAAAAAAAAAAATGATTATATAGTTTCTCAAATAATTACATGTATGATTATGTGCAGATTTGTTTTTCAAAATATGAAATTCAAACAATTAGCTTATTCAGATTTATGAAAGTTGTTGAACCACGTAAAAAAATCAGTTTATTGGTAGTATATCTAATATACATAGAGTGAAAGTTTTTTTGGTTTACATGAGATATTAACAAATATATTTCAAAATATGCCAAAATCCTGTGAAGCTAAACTCATATGTCGAAAAGTGTATCTTAAAATTTTCATTTAAATTGCATTCTATAGTCAACGGCCTCTGGGAACATTGACTACCATTTAATTTTTTTTATTATTTTTAATTTTTTTATTTTTCCTTATTTGTTATTCATTTTTATTTGTGTGATTTATTTATTTAATTTTTTGTTTTATTATTCTTCTTTGATTATTTATATATTTATTTATTATGTGTAATTTTGCCCTGTAATTTATAGAGACAGTAAATCTCTGTCAATAAGTCGATTGTTGTATAATATCGAATGAATAAAAATAACTATCTTAATAATTTTAGATCTATCATAATTGCGTAAGTCCTAATTTGATAAATAGTTGGTCTCGACTGGATATATTTATATTTTATTAGAGTGATTTTTAAATGCATACTTAAAATTCATTGTAATTTTCCGACAACATTCAAAACTCAACAGTCCTATTGAGGTTTTGTAATTGACATTCTCTTCATTAATGTCGCTTGTTAGAATGCGACCCGATTGTTGGCTTATTTATTAACTTCCTTAACGTAACTAAAAATATTAATCTCGTTTTAAATGTACGTATGCATATTAAATGGCCAATCATTAAAAATTTCTTAATCAAACATTCATTGTTATCATCGGCATTGTGTGTAATTTTATTTATACGCTACGTTATTATTAAACTTATGTTTGTATACAAATGCGTGAGATACGTTCCAAATGGCGTGGTCATACCGTTACAACTTACAACTCAACCGACTAGCAGGGGCTTCCAACGCCCAACTTTTAACTTTCAACTACTGACTCTAACAGACTACGCCCTACATAAGCAAAACCACTCTCGCTTGAATGAACAGCTTATGAATCGACGACTAATTTCGTTTCATTTCAGTAATTTACTTCTCTTGTTATAAGGGACTTTACTAATATTTTTTTATTATAAGAGAAATTACTTAGAATTCATGTATAATTTTTTATCTCGTGTGTTAAGTGCCCAACATGTGCCTAAAATTAAATTGTGCCTACAAATGTACTGTCGTTGTCATTTGTTTTTTCTTCAAAATCCATTTTATAATATTTTCTGGCCTAGTATTTGGAGCTATAAACTTCGAATCGGAGGTTTCAGCCAATTCATCAACCAATTGGAATAGTTCAAAAATCATTCGATTCTTATTGATAGGGAGATGTTCTGATTAAATGTTGGCAAAGGCAGGTCCAGCCGTTACGGAGATATGGAGCAAAGAATGCAAAAAATACAAATCGAGTTTTTGAGAGAATGGAGTATCCAATTTGAATGATCTAAAAAACATTCAATTTGCAAT
Organism: Ctenocephalides felis; assembly: GCF_003426905.1. Taxonomy (NCBI): domain Eukaryota; kingdom Metazoa; phylum Arthropoda; class Insecta; order Siphonaptera; family Pulicidae; genus Ctenocephalides; species Ctenocephalides felis. The sequence goes on along the minus strand of NW_020539725.1, from coordinate 6,190,370 downwards.
AATTGGGAGAAGAGGTGATTAGTTTTTGGCAAAGGCAAGTCCAGCCAGTTCGAAGAAACAGAGCTAAATGTGCAAAAAATGGCAGTTTTTGAGATAACTAAGCGTCCGATTTAAATGATTCAAAGTACTTTCTGCTTGTTTCAACAAAATAATTGCTTTTGGAAAAAAATTTGTTTCTGATTTTTTTTTCAGAAAAAAAATTTTTTTTAAGAAATTTTTTTTTTGTATATCGAAAATAGTTCATATTTTAATTTTAATTCTGTTTTAATATACAAGCAATTCAGTTTATATAATTCTTATAAATATTAAACAATGTTACAATATTTATAATAATCTATTTGAAAACATTTAATATTTCTCGAACATTTTGTTACGGTACGTGAAGATCCAGCAATTTGCCTTAAGGCACGATGCCATACACTACTAGTTAATTTTTCATTTGATCTCTGAAATCGCTGTAACTGCCTGTCCAAAAATATAATAATTTTTTTATTCTATCAATATAAGTGAAACGTAAAGAAATGCAAAAAAGTTAAAAAATATATGAATGTGAAATATAATTCACATTAACAATAAAAAAAAGCTTCTTTGCTAAAATTTATAATACAAGATAAAATTCATAACACAAGGTAAATCAATAATAAAAAATTCTAGTATAGTATTCATAATTGTCATAAGCATTCAACATAAACCACGTGGTTTCTTCAAGCAAAATGCATTTGAACGATTTGTAAAAAATATTATTTTATTGAAATCAAAAATTTTAAAGTCACAATCGGTTCTATAGTGAATTATTTAAAGAGTATTGGATTATTTATACAAATGATATATCTCTTTGGCATGTTTTAAGCGATGTAATTATTGTTTCGATGGTATTTTCATAAGAAAAAATAATGTCTTTTTATCGACACTGAAAACGAAATACGAAGAAAACATATTCTAGAAATAAACCTTATAATTTTATTATATTTTAACAGCAGTCAGAACTTGACGTCCTAAAAGCTGTTAAGCTAAAACTTTTCCTTACGTCCTATTTTTTAGATCTATATATTATTAACATCTATTTTTTTAGATGTTAACCCAACGGTTGATCCAACTATATTTGATTAATTTATTATTTGAATTTATCTAATGAAAGACTGATTATGATTATTCAGTTTGGTGCAGCAATGCCTGGAAAGGGCTATTTTTACTTGGAAACATATTTAAGATCTAACAAGTAAAAATTGATATCGCTACTGCTCGATATTAGGGTTGTTCGTGACGGGGAGTGTACTGCAAATTAAATTAGATTTTTTACATATACTTTGAATGAATCTTGCTATTTAATACCTTTTGTTGAATACCAAAGGATAGTCTATTGAATACGTATATACAAAAATACAAGTAATAGAAGTAGCTCCATTTTTAACTTCCCGAGAAGTTTATGTTTTCATAAAAAAATCCAATTCGCTTATTTTTGTTTTCTCGTCGTTTTAAGCCATTCTGAATCGAATGAGAGCAAATTTGGAAAGAGTGTGTGTGTGTGTGTGAACAGATTATTTACCGTAAATCGACGTTTTCTCAAAAACGTCTAGACCGATTTCAAAAATTTAAAAATTATTCGATGTATCTTCATAAGAACCATCGTTTTGCGCTACGATCGGCTGAGCCGTTTCTTTGTAAATCGCAAAAAGTAAAAAAAAATTCGTCCACGTTTAAGCCCGCAATTCTGAATCGATTTTAAAGATTCAAAAAGCATTCGAAAGATATAGGTTAGGATTCGACCTGATCAGTTTTTGGTAAAGATCGGCCGGGCCGATTCTTGTAATAGCGTTAAAATTTTTCGAGGATTTTTATGATTTATTTTTGACAATTTACCATAGTTTTGTAGATCATACTGAAATATTACGGCCCTACGACAAGTCGTTTAATTTTGAAAATTCGTCAAAGTTTGCAAAAATTAGTATCGTTTTTTTATCATTTGACAAAATTGAACTTTTGATCGACGTTTTCTCAAAAACGCCTGAACCGACTTCACAAATTTGAAAAACCATTTGATGTATCTTAATGAGGACTATAATTTGTCAGTTTTGTGAGACGATCTGCCAAACCATTTCTTTGTAATTTGAAAAAAAGTGTTAAACTTTTCGTCCACATTTAAGTTCAAATTACCGAATCGATTTTAAAAAATCAAAAGCTGTTCGAAAGATATTAATTGGGAATGATACTGATTAGTTTTAGGTGAAAATCTACCGAGCCGTTTTCTTGTAATTAGCTGTTGAAAACAAAATTTAAACCGATTTTTATGGAACTTTTTTTGGTGATATATATCATGGACTCATAGAACTTACTGATATATTACGGCCTTACGTCAAGAAGTTTAATTTTAAAAATTCATCAAAGTTTGAGAAAATGAGTAGTTTTTTTGACGTTTGTTAAAATTAAAATTAGACGATTTACTTGGTATAACGATAGAGTACTTGGTCTTAATGAAAATACTGAACCATTAGAGTTTTACGGAAACTGGTTCAATTATAAAAATTGTTGATTTTTAAACATTTGGTTTTAGAAAATGTTCGTTCGTTTTCAATTATGTGTAATAAATCCACTCGGAATACTTTTGACTTTGATTAAGTCGATTATTTACACATATTGAGAAGTTAAAGTACCTTGCCTCAAGGCAAAATACCAATACCAACTAGTTAATTAAGTGATACACTAGAATCGATAATTCAATTAGATTTTTTCAAATACTTCGAATGAATCATGCTATTTAATACTCTTTGTACAATACAAAACGTACAAAACCATAGTTCATTGAATTTTTTTAATTAAGTGATATGAGCAGATTTTATTTCTGCAATTTAACTCATTGTTATTAGTTCTTATAATATGAAATACTAGACATGGGCAGTCGCAATTTGCATTGCAAAGAATATTGTCAATATAAATGTACTATTATTACGGCGAGAAACGTACGTAAAATTTAATCTGTAAATGAATATACTACAAAACATTAAAAATGACCTGGAACTTTTAGCTTGAAATAGTGCAAATATACGTCTAATGTCTATATAGTAAAATATCACCACAACACATTGTTATAAAATATTATTACCTTTACCTTTACCATAAGAAATATTACTTTTTCTCGCGACCTGTCCCTTGCCATCACTGCTACGTTAGCGACCGTTCACCACCACACTCGATGTGCTTTGACGCTGCTTAATGATGCCAACGAAATCAAAATATTTATGTAGAACACATTCTTTTGCTGCGATTTATCGTCAATGTTTATCTATCTCTTAATTTAAAAACGATTATTAAACAATTCTGGAATTAGAAGCAAAAATTTTTAGATATCATTTTAAAGCAATTACCATATTGATTTCTATCAGAAACATAGAATCTGAAAACAATTTAAAAATGTTTTTCGTAGAATTAGTTTTATTATAAATAAATATTACGTACAATATAATAATCTATAAATTTTATTGCTGAGCACTTATTCAATACAATATATATATTTATTTATATTATATAATATGCAAATATATCATAATCAATTAAACCAAATACATGAATTTTTTTTAAACTTGTAGTACATGATTTGAAATCATTTTCAAAATTTAGAACATTTCTTCAATTATATTTACAGAATAGAGTACGTTTTTGAATACATGCTTGTCGATAATAATTGGAATATTTTAAAATAAAATTTAGGTAAACAAAACTTCATGAATACAATATTTTCAATAACTATATTCAAAATATTGTATGCATTTTGATTTGTAAATAATTTATACATAGTGCAATGTTATTTATTTATTTATATATATATATATATATATATATATATATCCCTGAAATAATTAAAACTGTACCATGTATAAAAATAATAATATTCTTATCCTAATATATGTGTTATATAAATTGTATCAAAATTGTCTTTTGTAATATCTTTCCATTATTGTAAAAATTTGTGCCAGGGCCATGCATCTAAATTAAAAGTATTTACATATCGAACAATAGATTTGAAAAAAAATTGAAAGTAGGACTTCAAATTGTAAAAATTTGAACAAAAAAAAAAACAATATACAATTTAAACTAGCGGCAGCAAACAAACAAAAATGAGCATAAAAAAATATTACAAAAAAAAATTTATACACCAACATCTCTTATAATAATAGAAAATTATGTATTAGTAAATCATATATCACAACTTTATATAAATTTGATATAATCATCAAAAATTCATAATTAAATATCTAATTACTACTAAATATATTATTATCAAAAAAATATAATAGAATCATTTTACCAAATATATTTTTGTGCTTTGAATTATTAAATTTGAAATATTATAAAATTGCATTCTCCCATTTAATTCGACTTATCTACCTTTTGATTTTAATTCCATGAATTATTTATATTTGATATAATGATTAATATATATTATATACATATGCAACAGAGTTTGAATGAGTCATTAATGAAAATAATAATATATTTTCCAAAATAAATCATAATTCCTGAATTTTAACACATCTCAATCTCCGTTGCTGTATCTCTACATAAATTTATTTATGTTTCTTATAATAAATAATATGATTTTGAGATCAGTAATATTTGTATAGCAATATCAAAAAAAAATTCACAAGCTGATAATTAGATTGCATTAATTTGTATAAAGTATATATTAGAAAATGTAATGAGAATTTTTACACGTCTATCAAAGATTCTGTATTAAGCATATTTCCTATGTGATATTTTGTTCGTGAGTGAAAATTAAGCCTATAAAAATGTAAGCATTTTGATGTTGAACGATGAAAAATATTTAGATGACAATTCTTATAAGGCACAATTATTTAGTTTTTGAAATCTCTGTGTAAATGTAAGAAAAAATGTGCTTGTAACTTATCAATTTTATGCATTGACAAAATCATTATTGATTATTGTCAAATTCCCATTAAATACAGAAGTATAAAATGTTTTTAAATATTTCTACAATCCATATGTACAAATATACATAAATATCATACCGCCCATGAATATTGTTTTATATAGCAAATTGATACTGAAAACTTTTCATTCTGGTTCAAAAAATGTATGTTGGCTTACAGCCTAATAAAAGTGGAAAAGAATCCCAGACAGACTATGTAAATATTTTAACTACTAGTAGCAGATGGTGTTAATCGCCTTTTCTTTACCATGGATTCATCTACTTTTTTTCCGGAGAACGAACGTTTGCAATGTTTCATGTAGTTTGTTATTTTTGGCTGACGAGTTGATGATTTTGATAAAGAATTAACTTCATCCGTCTTCTGAATTTGTGATGGGGGAGTTATCTCACCAGTTTGAACCCGTTCTGGTCTTAGTGTTGGTTGTTCTTCCGTCTCAACTTGTACTGGAGTACTGGTTGTCACTGTGGGTACTTCTTGTAAATTTCTAGTGGATAGTATGGTGTCTTGCTTTTTAGGTGTTTTGGCACCGAATCTTTCCCATTTATAACGACCCAGCAAGGGCTTTTCAGAGACAAAATCAAAACTCCATTTCTCTGCAGCTAATGCTTGTTGTTTAGCAAGTTCTTCAGCTACAAATCTTCGATTGAATTCATGATCTACAGGACCAAATAGGTTTCGTCGAGCCTTAGCCAAAGCTCGGGGTGAGGGTGACTTACGTACCTCAGTTGCTGTTGCAGTACGTAGAATACTCAAATCGGACATAAGCATCTGATTATAAACACTGGCACTCATTTTAATCAATTTGTGATGTTAACTATGATAACAATATAATATATTTTATATTTCCTATCAAATACTTGTCTCAAAATGTATCACAGCACTAAATGTACATGAGATGCACAATGCCATAAGTCACTAAATTATACACAATATTACGTAAAAATAATCTCCAACGTGATGCTCAGTATCAACAATCAACAAAAATATTAATATTCAAATGTAAACTTTAATATTTCCAATAAATATCACTGATGCATCCATAACAATGTACGTTAGACAAAAACTATAAGCAGCTGCTTTACTAGGCCATCAACAAAACATAATACACTGTTATGATGTTCATTTCACACTTTTAGTTTTTGTAACTATTTACAAAATATCATCTAAAACAGTACACTCATGTTAGATTATAGTACAGCTTAAGTTTGAAGAAGCCAAGCCCTTCACTTAAAAATTATACAAGCAGCATTTAACAAAACGCGAAAAGGTCAACAACATAAAGATGGCGGTGGTATTGCCAAAGCTGTAACGTTCACGAAGTAGTGTTGCCATATGTCAAACAAGCTCAAAATTCAAATTTAATTTGATCCGTATTTGTAACCGTCGTATCATAGATAAAAGAAGAGTATACATGTTTACTTATCTATGAGAGTAATATTTATATATGTATACATGTAAAAGAGTATCAACTATTATTATTATACATTTATTGCCAAAAAATATTTTTATTTAACTGTATTATTTTTGCCTTCTTCGGTTTTCTATATTTTTCAATTATTATTAACTTCCTGAAGGAGAAATTTGTTTTCATCAAAAAATCCGATTCGCTAATTTTATGTTTTCTCGACATTTCAAGCCATTCTGAATCCAATGAGAACAAATTTATGACCAAAAGTATGTGTGCGTGTGTATGTGTTAATTCGTTGTAAAATCAGACGTTTTCTCAAAAACGGCTGATGTATCTCGATGAGGACCATAGATTAAAGAAGAGTATGATGATGAGGACTATTGTTTGTCAGTTTTGTGCGACGATCGGCCAAGCCGTTTCCTTATAATTTTTTTCCGTCCACGTTTTAGCCCGCAATTCTGAATCGATTTTGAAAATCCAAAAACAGTGCTATTAGTTTTTGGTAGAGATCGGTCAGGACGTTTTCTTGTAAAATAAAGTGTTAAAAAAAATTCGACGATTTTTTTTTCTACGGTTGATACCATGGTCTTATAGATCATACTAAAATATTACGGACCTACGATCGTTTAACTCTAAAAATTCGGCAAAGTTTGCAAAAATTATAGTATCTTTTTCTTGGCATTTGTCAAAATAAGACCATTCATCGGCGTTTGCTCAAAATCGACTGAACCGATTTCAGAAATTTAAAAGCCATTTGATGTATCTCGATGAGGATTATCGTTTCTCAGTTTTGTGCGGAGATCGGCCGAGCCGTTTCTTTGTAATTTGAAAAAAGTGTTAAATTTTCATCCACATTTAGGCTCATACTACCGAATCGATGTTAAAAAATAAAAAACTACTGATTAGTTTTAGGTGAAAATCTACCGAGCCGTTTTCTTGTAATTAACTGTTGAAAAAAGCCGATTTTTATGGAACTTAAGTGCGGTTTGACAATAAATCACAAAATACACGTGGTATAAGGCGGATTAGTATAAAGAAGCACCTAATATTGTTCGTATTTAGCATAAAGAAGCACCTAATATTGTTTTCCCCTGATAATTTTTCACTTTAGTTTTGAATTTATATAAGCCCGTCATTGATTTCATTGAATTCATCTGGTAATTTGTTGTGAACTCTGCTTGCACTTATCAGAGGGCTTACAAGTCCTTTATTAATCATCTTGGAGTATTCCGTGTGAAAGTTTTGTTGATCGTGAATATCTTAATTTATTTCTCTATTATAGTACATGTTTTAATTTTAATTATTTTTGCAAATTTTAGTACTTTCTGTTGTTTGTTCGTGAATATATAAACATATAACATATAATAAATATAATAGTTTCAGAAGTTATATTACATAATATAAAAATATTAAATATGTTACTAGAACTGATTCTAAATTTCTATCAATAGTTTTAATAATTAAAAAAGTAATTCAAATGCTGTTACATTTTAAATCATTTCTCAAAATATAAATATCTAAATTAAATTTTATATAATGAATAAAACACAATAACTTCAAATATTATATTATATTTGGATATTTAAAGAAATAGTCTGCCTAATAATATTTATATAAAATATCTATTCATTATATAAACAGTTTATTTGTACAATGGAAAATAACTTTAAGTATTTAAAATTACTCTGGACTTACACACTAATATATATCTTTTCTGCTATAAATGATCAACTTTTTTTGTACCTTTTCCCCACAACCAGTTCAATAGCGAGGTTGATGGGCCTTGATAATCACGAGCTGTAAAACAGAATGTTATTTATATTTTATTTCCAATAAATTTTAATAAAGCAAATAATTTTTCTTACATAAGGTGTAATCAGCATCTATCAATTGTTGTTTGGCTTCTTGTGGAAGTTTATCAAAATCCCTCTCAACTAAGGCCATTTGTTGTTCCTGTCTAAATTTCCTGTCATCAAATATCCTTAAATCTCGAGAATGATCTAAGGCATGCAATTCGGATAATCTAGAAACATATGATATGTATTTCAAAACCAAATCAAGGTTTATTTCGGTTGTAATAAGAATTAAGTTGATATGCAGATAATTTATTATATAAAACGTTAGGCAATTTTGGTCTAAAGATTTTATATATTTATCAATCTAGACAATCTTTCTATAGCTCAATAAATTAAATTTAGTTCCTACTATAAATTCAAAAAAATTATCTAAAACCATAGTGGTAATCATCTTATTTATTTTAATTTTCATTTCAGATAATCTAATTTTTATAACTTACTTATTTTTCAACATTTCAAAATCTTTAGTTTTCTTCACTGTGGCTCCTTTTTTGACTTTCTGATCTGCTTCGTTAGAGGCAGTTGGACCATCAGTGGTGGATGTTTCTTTGTTTGAAGGGCTAATATTTTCAGTCAGTACATCATCTCTAATCGATTCGTTCAGTCGTAAAGCGTTCGAGAGCCTCAATTGAAGAGTATCCCTTTCTTGTAATAGTGACATAACTTCCATAGTCAATTCCTCACAGCGCATATCTCTTTGATGGAGCATGTACATTGCAAGATCAAGTTCTGATTGATTTGCAGATGTAGGATTTGAAACAGATGATGTACTTGGTTGATTTGGTAACTGAAAATTAATTATGCAATTATCATAATAATTAATTAATATTATTTATATTGTAAAAGTTTTATTAAGAATTTCAAATAAAAACTAGTTGGTATTGGTATTTCGCCTTAAGGCAGTGATTTCCAACCTGTGGGGCGCACCCCCCTGGGGGGGCGCCATACCGTTTCAGGGGGGGCGCGAAGCTGTTTCAAAAATATTATTTTTAAATGCTGAGTAAGTGTCAAAAACAAATCAGCAAAATACTTAAAGTACTTCTAAGAGTGTTTGAACTTAAAAAAGAAATTGCTATATTTCTTACTGATAACAAAAGAGACGGAGCAATCTTGTTTTAGGACACAAAGTTTCTCGCAAAATTTGCGTATTTAGTTGATATTTTTCAAAGACTTAAGACAAAGCGATTTAATTAAATCAATGCAAGGATCTCAAATTCGTGCTTTTGTTCAGAAAGACAAGATTACGGCTTTAATAAAAAAAATTAAAACTTTATAACTTTAACATCTTTCCCACTTTTAAAATTACTTGTGTTACTGATGAAATAGAAGTAAAGATCTTATTATTATATCAGTCATATGACTAGTCTACGAAACTAATTTTCGCATTACTTTATCTAATTACGTCCAAATACGAATGGATTAGAAATCCATTTGTCATTGAGAAACATGATGATTTTGGTCACTCAACAGCAGAACAGTAAATGATAATTGAAGCAGATGTTTTAGGACGAAAAGAATATTGTTAAGTTTTGGTTGTGAGTAAAGGATGATTTTCCTACTTTGACAAATAATGCTTTAGAAATTTTATTACCATTTGTGAGATCTTACTTATGTGAAACAGAAAATTCTTATAATAAATAGTTAAGTTTGTATGTATATTTTTTATAATACTGTGTATTATTTGGCATGATTTCAGTTATATTAAGTATATTTAAATTAAATTGCTGGAAAAATAAGAATGGGAGGAGGGCGTAATATTTTTATCATTTGAAAGGGGGGCGCAAGGAAGAAAAGGTTGTAAACCGCTGCCTTAAGGCAAGTTACATGATCTTCCCGATACGTGTAAATAATCGACTTAAATCAAAAAAAAATTAGTTAATTTATGAGTGATTTAAAGTATTCCGAATGTATTTATTACACATATTTCAAAACGAACGAAGAAGTATTTTCTAAAAACAAATTTTCAAGAATCCTAAACTTTTATAATTGAACCAATTTCCGTAGGACTTTAATGGTTTAGTATGTTCAGTAAGTTCTATAAGACCATGGTATATATCGCCAAAATTAAGTTCCATGAAAATCGGCTTAATTTTTTTTCAACAGTTAATTACAATAAAACGGCTCGGTAGATTTTGATCTAAAACTAATCAGTATCATTCCTAACTAGTATTTTGCGAACAGTTTTTGATTTTTTAAAATCGATCGTAGTATGAGCTCAAATGTGGACGAAAAATTGAACACTTTTTTTCAAGCTAGATCGCCGCACAAAATTGACAAACGATAGTCCTCATTGAGATACATCAAATGGCTGTTGAATTTCTGAAATCGGTTCGGGCGTTTTTGAGAAAACGTCGATAAAAAGTCTAATTTTGACAAATGCCACCAAAGCGATACCAATTTTTGCAAACTTTGAAGAATTTTTAAAATTTAACGATTTGTCGTAGAGCCGTAATATTTTAGTATGATCTAAAAGACTATGGTATATACCGTCAAAAAAAAAATCATAAAAATCGCCAAAAAAATAATTTAACACTTTATTACAAGAAAACGGCCCCGCCGATCTTTACCAAAAACTAATCAGCGTAATTCTCACCCAATATCTTTCGAACAGTTTTTGAATTTTCAAAATCGATTCATAATTGCGGGCTAAAACGTGGACGAAAAATTCACATACGCACACACATACAAACAAACGCGCGCGCGCCCTCACATACTTTTTCCAAATTTGGTCTCATTCGATTCAGAATGGCTTGAAACGTCGAGAAAACATAAAATTAGCAAATCGGATTTTTTGATGAAAACATTAACTTCACCTTCGTTAAAGTTAAAAAAAAAAATCCGCATTAATTTTTTATCATAAATATTAACTGCTTTCGGCAATAAAGACTTATATGTAATAATTGATACATTATTGTATATTAATTAGAGATTTAGACTTTAATGCAGTACTATTATAATAACAAAAAAAAACTTATATTTATGTTTCTCACCTTCTTGACTGCTTCTAGTGGTGATACGATTTTGTCGGCATTCAAACCTAGTTGCTCTTTCAAAGTTACCAGTTCCAGTTCCTGCGATTCTAGAGCACTTCTCATTGAATCCATTTGTTTTCTTTCTTCTTCTAAAGTTAAAGCCAAGTCTTGAATTTCCTTTGAAACAATGTCTAATTCACTGCATTTTTCGGCCAATGTTTTTGTCAAACCTTCAATATTAATATTTTTTGAAGATATATCAATTTCATTTTGGCGTTTAAAATCTTCATATGTTCGACTAAGCTCATCAAATTTAGATTCCAAATTAATGTAATCCTGTCTCTGTTTATTTAAAATATCATTTAGTTTCCTTATTTCTTCATTCGCATTTTCAATGGATTTTGATTGAGCCTCAGAGTGTTCTTTTTCCAAAAGTTTTATTTTCTCATCCTTATTTTTATTATCTTCTTCTAGTGCATTTAATCTAAATCGCATGTCCTCTGTTTCTTTGGTCAATGCTTCTACATGACTTTGTTTATCTTCAATTGCAACGCGCAGTAAAGCTACTTCATCGTCAAGTTTTGGCGAGGAATAAAACTTTTCAAGTTCAACGTTCGATTTATGAATCTGTTGATGTAGTTCTGCTATCTGAGAAGATAAAGCCATTTCCTTTTCAGCAAACTGTGATTCAACGTCCACCAAATGTACTTTCCAACTGTCAGCAATTTCTCGGCATCGTTGTTCTACAACTTGCGACCATTGTTCATTGCACGCTCGAAGTTTGTCTTCCAGTTCTTGATTTTTTGATTTGAATTCTTTGTTTCCTTCACGTTTACCATCTTCCAGTAACTCTATTTTTTGTATTTTTTCTACCAATTGCAACTTCATATTTTCGATTTGACTTCTACTTTGTTCCAAAGCTGCATTTAATTCATCAATATTTTGTTGTAGGCCGCCACACTCATTGGCTGATATATTGTTCTCGTTTTGCAACTGTTCTATACATTTAGACTTTTCTGAAAGGCTGGCTTCAAGATTTATTATAGTGCTTTGTTGATTTTGAATAATTTTATTGAGTTCGTCGATATCCCTTTTCGACCTGTTTTCACTGCTCTGAACATTATTTAAGTCTTCACAAATATTGATGTAACTTACATTTAATTCATCATATTGCTTTTGCAATTTCGCTAATTCTTCATTGTTGTTTGTTTGGAAATTCGTCTGAGCAATTTTATTGCTTTTGTCTGAAAGTTCGGATTCCAATAAAGCAATCGTTTTCTGATACTGCTCCATTTTAAGAATAAAATCTTCATTTTTATCTGTTGTGATATTAGTGTGAAGTAAACGCTCTATTTGCGATGTTGCATCAAACAATCTGGTATTAAGATCATCTATGACGTTTTTATTTTGTTCTATAATCTGTTTTAGGTTCAAATTTTCTTGCTGCAAATTTAGCACTTCGTTGTTGCAAGTTTTGAAAAATTCGTTATCAGCTTGAATGGTGGTTGATGCTGATAATGTATTCTGTAAATCGCTTATGGTTTTAAGATGACCTTCAATTTCTTGTTTTAAATCTTGATTATGTTTCTTAATCATACTTAATTCTTTGTCAATATTTTCCAAATGTTCTATTTTCTGTGCTTTTTCAAACAACTCTGATTGCAAGCTGCTAATTGTATTCTTATCGCAATCGATAAGACTTTGTAATTCATTTATATATTTATGCAAATTTTGAACATCTGCATGAGCGCTCGCAATGTTTTCATATTGAGCTTGTATTGCTTTAACATACTCTGATTTTTCAAGTAATTGTCTATTTAATTCAGCAATAGTACTTTTATCCATAGCAATAATAGACTGCATTTCGTTTATCTGAAGTTGATAATTTTCATTTTCATGTTCAGTCTGCAATTTTTCTATCTGCATTGTTTGTTGCTTAATTGCTTTATTAGTTTCATCTTGATACGACGTTATGCGAGAATTATTAATATTTAGAATTTCTTTTTGCAAATTATCAATTTCGCGACTTTTATCTAATATTTGTTGGTTTAAATTATTTATTAGATCCTTATTTTCCAAAATTGTTTTGACATGTTCATCATTATTTTGTTTTAAAGACTTGACGTATTTTTCTATAATTGCCAAGTATTTAATAAACGTGTTTACAGAATCGTTTACATTTATATGTTCTGATGCATTCGAGTCTAATTCATAAGTCCTTATAATGTCTAATATTATATTTTGATAAGTTTGTAAATTTTTTTGTAATGAATCTAACTCTTCACTTTGGGAGGCTCTTGCAAATTCTCTCACATCTTGAATCTTTTTAGTTAATTCGTCTACTTGAAAACTCAAATCTAAATTGGCCTTAGATAACTTCTTTTCCCTTTCCTCGTAAGAACTCTTTTGTTCATCCAGCAACGCTTGCAGTTCCTCATTATCGATAGAAATCTCTTGAATGACTTTCTGAAGTTTTTCTATTTCGGTGTTATTCGTAAAATCATTTGAATGTTTCACTTTCTTACTTTCAGATTTTGTGATGCAAGTTGCAGGATCTTCATGCTTTGGTTGCAATTGCAATTGCCTAACCAGCATATTAAGTCGTTCCAATTCTAAATCTTGCTGCTTTTTGGATTCAATTTTTTTTCATTGGCAGCAACTAAAGCATCAAAACGCTTGTTCAAATTATTTTATCAGCCAAATTTTTCTCAGATTCAATTTTGATGTTTTTCAATTCATTTTCCAGCTCCTCAATTCTTAATGTGAGCACTTCTTCTATGGCTGAATCTAACCCATCTGAGGAAGTACGCAGAGCTTTTACCTGATCTTGCAAAGCAATATTCTTATTCTTGTATTCTTTGAGTTTCATGATCGATTTTGTCAACTTAGTTTGACATTGTTTCAATTCTTCATTGACCTTAACATTTTCATCTTCAAGCACCTTCACTTGGTTTTGTAATGTTTCAATCTTAATACTTAAATTTGGTACTGGAAGCGCAAAAGAAGTTTGTTGATTTTCTTCCAAAAATGGATCCTCGATATCAAATGCCCAACCACTTTCTTCTTGTGGTTCATCATCATGGCATACATACGTCTTCTTTGCAACTATGACATCCTCAACGACTTCTGTTTTACCAGGCTCAGTATAAGTAGGGAGACTAACATTTACAACATCTTTGTAGACATTAACGAGTTCTGGAAAACTACCTTTTTGTTCAATATCAAATTGGACATTTTGCTGTTTCAAATTTTCCATGTCAAAGATTAATTGTTGAATTTTAAAAATAGCTTCTTCCTTTTCCCTTTTTGCTTTTTCTAGCATTTGCTCCAATTCCTCAATGCGTTTTTGTAAATTCAACACCTCCATTTGCAAATCTGTAGAAATACTTTTGGGTTGAATTAGTTCATTAACTTCTTTTTGCTTCTTCTCAAATTCATTTTGTAAGTATTGATAAGCAGCAATCATCTCCTCCATTCTTGATGCTAATGAAGATGCACCATTTTGCAAAGCTGTAACTTCATTTTCTTTTTTAATGATCAATTTCTGCAATTCGTCAATGTGTTCTGTCTTTACAGCCAAAATAATCTCCAAATGTTTCACTTTTTCTTCCATACATTCTTTATCAGTTTCTTGACTTACTTGTGTGCTTTGATGACATTGATCTTGATTGAAATAATTTTGTGAGAACAAAGTATTTTCATGAGCGCGCACACTTCTCAGTTCATCTTCTTTTACTACAGTGTTTAATTCAGTATTCTTTGTTGATTGTTCTGAAATTATAAAGTCTTCAATTTGATTAGATGAGGTTTGGCCGAAAAACGTTTGGAAGAAAGGCACTTCATTATTGCTTTGCTGAAGTTGCTCATTTTGTTTCACTTCAACATCAGATTTTTGAGAAATATTTTGTTCCAATGATTTTATTGTTTCCTGTAAATGTTTAATGGTATTATCCTTTTCTTCTAATGCTATTTTAATATCATCCTGATTAAAAGAACTTTGGTAAAATGGAACTTCGTCAGCAACTCCAAAACTTGCAGCCATTTGTAATTGCATATTTTGCCTTTGATAAGATTCAATTTCTTTGTCTTTATGATGGATTTTATCTCTAAGCTGATTGATTTCTTCCTGCAGTCTTTCTAGTAAGGTTGTCTATATTGGTATTTGTAGAAAGCATTAGTTCAGCTTTAGACAGCTTCTCGCGCAAATCTTCAATTTCGTGTGCTTTCTCATCAATATTCTTTGTTAAACCTTCAGCTTCTTCTGCCACTGATAACATACTATCATTTTGCAATTTTATCCAGGTTATATCTCGCTCTAAGTCTGCCTTGTTTTGTTCCAACTGATGTAAACTATCTTTTAATTTTACAATCTCATCTTGCAAACTATCATTGCAATCACGAAGCTTTTCTAATTCTTCTGCTGAAGCTCTCCTTTCATTATGTAAATTTGTAATTGAGAACTAAAATCATTTCCATTTCATCTAATTGTTTTTGATGCTGTTCTTCCTTTTCTTATATTGTCATTTAAATGCCGCAAGTCAGATTGAAGCTGCTTGTTCTGTGACTGTAAATTCATATCTCATTTTCAATATTTCTTAAGCTTTTCTCAACATTTTTATATTCTTGTAGGCTATATTCATGTTTATTTAATTGGGATATTAAATCATGATTTTGTTTAGTTAGATCTTGTATGTTTATATTCAACTGTTCATTTTGTTCATTAAGATCTTGCAGTTTTTTCTCTAAAACCGCATCTTCATCAACCAATGCTTTCATTCGTTTTATGAGTAGATCCTCATTGCTTGCAAACTCCGAACATACTGCACTTTTTTCATTTAATTTGGCGTCTAAAACTTCCGCACGCTCCTCAAGCATTCGTCTTCTTTCTTCGATACTGGCCAAACATCAATGAGTTTAGATACTTTTCTTTATTACTATTATTCTCTATTTCCAGTGATTCTATATATACTTCCTTCTCATTTAATTTTGCTTTTATTTATGCTTCAAGAGAAGTCTCATAATTAAATTTGTGCTCATTTATTCTATCTAACAATTCACTATTTTGGCTTCTTTCTCTTGAATAGCTTGCTCCAAGCGTTAATTCTGTTCAAAATTTCGGATTTTTCTGATTCTTTCTTTTTTAACTCGTCATTTGCTTGCAAGAGATCCTGCACTTTTTTATTTAATTCCTGAATTTCCATTGTTTTTGCATTTATTTCATATTCTTTTGATTTATTATCATCTTGTTGTTTTATTTCTTCCATAGCTTTTTCTGTTTCATTGAGTTTTGTTTCATATTCGACGCACAAAGCAGACTTTTTCTTTAGATTGCAGCCAATTTTTTCATCTTTTCAATATTCTCTTTTTTTGGCTTCTAATTTCTTGTTGACTTCTTCTAAATCTGCATTTTATCATCATCTAGAGATTGCAAAGATTGCAATTGTTTTATATTGTCCTGCACTTGCATTACTTCATTTTGTTTTGATTTCAAATCATCAAGTAATTTCTCAATTCAGTATCTTTATTCTTGATATCTATAAATAATTGATTGATTTTAACATTGTTTTTGCAGCTTCATCCATTAATCCGTTAATCTCATTTTCCATATCCTTATTTTCGTTTGTCAAATGTTCGATTTGCTATACAATTCCATTATCTGATCATTCAAAGCATTAATAGTCAAATCTTTATTTAAAATTCCTGCTTATAGTTCAAACATTCCCGCTCAGTTTCTTCAAATTTGATTTTAAGATCACTGAATTCTTTATATAATTTATCAGATTCTTCTGAAGATTTCACTAAATTGGATAGCCTTTGTATTTCTTGATTCAAGCCATCGACTTGACTTTTATAATGAGCATATTGTTTGTGAGATCTTCATCTGCTTGATTTTGCATAGTACTTAGTTTTTCCATAAGTTCCAAATTAGACTTATTCAGATCTTCAATAGTTTGTTGATATTTTTCTTGTTCCTTTTCCATTTTGTAGATAACATCTTTAATTTCACAATCTCTTTTGAAAGTTGTTTGCTTATGTAATTCATATTCTTCTTGTGTTAATTGTAAATTCTTTTTAATGTCACTAAATGATTCACCTAATTCAGAAATTTTTTGATTTAGCATCTCATTAACTTCTTTGGAGTTCTTGTGTTCTTCGAGTAGTGCTTCGTAACAAGTTTGAATACTAGAAACTTCAGTATTATTACCATGTTCTTTCAAAACTTCAATTTCATTTAATAAGGTATTCATTCATGCTGCAAAATATTTCTATCAACTGTTAATTGGTTTAATTTTTCCAATAACTCTGCTTTCTCTTTATTACTTCTTCATTTAGTACTTTCAATTTTCATTATCTTTCATCAAACTTTCATGTTCTTCTAACTTACAATCTGATGTACTTTCTAGATGTGATATACGGTCAACCAAATTTTGGTTTTCAAGAGTCAACAACTCCAATCTTCCCATAACTTCTTTACGCTCCTGCGTAAAGAGTGCTATTTTCTCCATCAAATCTGAAACTTTCTTCTGTTAATTTAGCTACACTTATATTTAAATCTATATCATCCTCATCATATACAACATCTTTGGAAATAATCACATCCTCCTCTTGCTCCTGAATTTCTTGTGGTTCATCTTCCGAAATCGATAAACCTTTTTCATAGTTCTCGATCTCCAATTTTTCTTTATGAGTAAATTTTCAACATTTCAATTGATTCAGCAGACGATACTTTCTCAGCATTTAGACGTTCAATTCTATCAATTTTTTTTACCATTTCTTCATTTTCACATATGCAAGCATTTAATTTTTCTGTGAGATCCACTTGTATCTTAGTTAATTCTATAACATTGGCTTCTAAAGAAGTTTTATCTTTTCTTAATTCATCACAATTTGAGACAACTCTTCATTAACTTTAGACAAACTATCCAATTTCTCCTCAAGTTGTATGTTTGTTATTTCAGAACTGACACATTTTCTTCTGTTTGAGTTAAGTCAGCTAGTTCATCTTCCAATGAAGATATTTGTTGGCGAGCTATATGCAAATCTTGTACTAAATCGAATTTTGGGATTCTAGTAGTGCTATTGAATTTATTTGTGCCTGACATAAGGATTTTAATTCCACTAGTTGCTGCTCATCTCTGTGTCAGGAACTGTTAAAAAAAAACTAGTTTAAACTACATATATTGTAAAACCAAAATTATAATGTATAATTAAAAATAATGAGTTTGATTTTAATATAACCCTTCCCGTCAAATACAATTACCAACAATTCGGCGCCGCATTCTAACGAAAACGTGTCTGCTGTAAACTTGATATGACTGTGTATGTTGTTGGGTAGGGATTTGTGGTCATTGAAGAACTCACATTTACAATAATATCTAAAGTTACTGTCAGCCGTATGCCAAAGGCATAGCAGGTTGAATCCATGTCAGTATAATTATTTTGCGTCGTGACAGTTTTTCTACAGTAACAATGGGTAGGTAGTATGCCCTAGGGCAGTTTCGTGAGCTGAAGTGATCTCCAACTCAAATCAGGAAGAAGAAAAACGTAAATATCGTTTTTTGTATGTCTATTTTTATGTTTTTTTTGTATGTATTGCTCGGGTCACTGTCGACAGAAATCAGATATATTTATTAGTAAATAAAATTAGAAAAAAAATAACTAAATAGTAAATAATTTGAAAAGAGACACTATCATTGATTAATAGTAAGAAGGAGCAACCTATGTTAAATCACGGGCCGCATAAAGTAAGTAATGTTTTTGTAAGTACAATATAATCTCACCTGGTTAGTATCGTAATCCACAAGATGTAACTGTAAATTTCCTTTTTCTTCTTCTAATTCTGCAACCTGTTATTGAGTTCAAATACTTTTTGGTTTAGATTAACTACAGTTTGATGGGCATCAGAACTCTTCCAATGAATCCACCTACAACCAGAATATGATTTTATTTTACGGGCATCTGTATACATGCGTGCGTATCAATTTGTGTGTGTATGCTGCAAAGATTTAATTTAGAGAAATGTTGGGTATATATTTTTCAATTACCTGTGTTTGAAGATACTTGATTTGTTTTTACTGTTAGCTGTAGTATCATCTAATAGCTGTTGTAATTTCAATATATCTTCATTCTTATTATGCTGATCTTTTGTCTCCTCCATTTGTGATAGTTTCTTGTAATAATAATATTATTTCTTGGCATTTAGTCTCCAAATGAGTCTTATTTCCTTAATTTCTTCTCTTAATTTATTATTTTCATCATCCTTAATAGAGATATATGCTCGATTATTCTGATAATTCATTTTCTAATAGTTGAACACGATTTTGCATCTCAGAAATCTGTTCATTGTCAACAGTTAATTTGACTGGCCTTTTTTAAATTTCTTGTTACCTTTTTTGGGGGATTTAGAGCTTTGTTGCGATCCCTGTATAATCATCAACTGAATGTCAGCACTTAATTCATTGATTTTCTTTTCTTGCTGCAAATTTATTTCAGATAAGTTTTTATTTTCATCTTTAAGTTGAGTAATTTCTTTCTCATGATATTCAGAAGGAGATTTTATATATTCATTGAACTTTCCTGAAGATTTTGTAATCAATATCAAGCCTATCATTGCATTCTATAAGATTTTCAATTGTTTATTTTTCAATTCGAGCTCTTTTTCTAATTCAATAATTTTTTCATTTGAATTTTCATTTGTTGAATGATTTTTGTAATCATGTAATTTTCTCTCCAAAATGCTAAATTGTCTTCGAGACGTTTGTTCCTCTCAGAAAGATCTTCTATATTTTATCCTTTACCTCAATTTCAAATTTAAGTTTCTCGATTTCATTTTTATCGACATTTGATTCACTTCATTATAATTATATAGGTTTTGTAACAAATGATTATCTTTATCTAATTGCTCATTTTGCATCAATAATTCTTCAATTTTTGTATTTTTTCACTTAAATCCGATTTTAAAACTATTTACTATTCTTTGGTAAATTGGCCTCAATTTGTACAAATTATGTTGCATGCGAACCATTTCCAATTTTGTTTCTTCTAGTAAATCAACAGTATTTTTTCCTTTTTTTGACAAGTCTTCCGACATCAAAGTAATTGCTTTTGTTTTGAATCAATGACAGAATCTTTTTCTTTCAAATTTTCTTGTAAATCAAATACTTGGTTCATTAAATCTTGTTTTCGTTATCCTTTTCTACTAAAAGAGTATTCATATGTTAAAGCATACTTTTATCATCTAAATTCAATTCATTTTGTAATTCTGGTATGACATATTGCTTTTAATAACTATTTATATTCTCTTTGTCTAGATTCTTGCAATGCGTGTTTAATTGTGAAATAGTTCTTTATAAACTTTGATTTTATTTCTTAACAAATCTACATCAGAGCAATCAGCTAACT
>NW_020539725.1:6129799-6168786 GCF_003426905.1 Ctenocephalides felis | reverse complement strand
AAATATCACTGATGCATCCATAACAATGTACGTTAGACAAAAACTATAAGCAGCTGCTTTACTAGGCCATCAACAAAACATAATACACTGTTATGATGTTCATTTCACACTTTTAGTTTTTGTAATATTTTACAAAATATCATCTAGCACAGTACACTCATGTTAGATTATAGTACAGCTTAAGTTTGAAGAAGCAAGCCCTTCACTTAAAAATTATACAAGCAGCATTTAACAAAACGCGAAAAGGTCAACAACATAAAGATGGCGGTGGTATTGCCAAAGCTGTAACGTTCACGAAGTAGTGTTGCCATATGTCAAACAAGCTCAAAATTCAAATTTAATTTGATCCGTATTTGTAACCGTCGTATCATAGATAAAAGAAGAGTATACATGTTTACTTATCTATGAGAGTAATATTTATGTTATATGTAATACATACATGTATAAGAGTATTAATTATTATTATTATACATTTATTGCCACAAAATATTTTTATTTAACTGTATTATTTTTGCCTTCTTCGCAGATTTCTATATTTTTTAATTTTTATTAACTTCCTGAAGGAGAAGTTTGTTTTCATCAAAAAATCCGATTCGCTAATTTTATGTTTTCTCGACGTTTCAAACCATTTTGAATCCAATGAGAACAAATTTATGACCAAAAGTCTGTATGTGTATGTGTTAATTTATATTATAATTATGACCAAAAGTGTGTGTGTATGTGTAAATTACACATAGACCTTATACAATTTCATGGACTGCTAGTCCCCATACATTTCTCAAGTAAAAAAGTGTCAAAAGATGTTCTATGGTATGAGGGCATACGAGGGTAATTTCGCGGCCGAGATATGTCAAACTCGATCGCTTAAACGTCAAATGAAAGTCCGTGTATTCGAAATTGTTGGTAAAATATTATATAAAATACAATTTATGTTGAACTTATGAATGTAATGAACTATTTATTTATTAATTTATTTATTTTAGTTATACAAAGTGTTTAAGGGAAATTAGAAAAAAAATTTAAACAATATTTTACATATTATAAAATTCACTGAAAATAAGGACAGTTGGCTAGAGCTATTATGGGAAATTAGAAACCAATAATGAAATATTTGTTTAAATGTAATATATTTATTATTGGTGTTTAAAAAGCACAATTTTCGTATGAAAGCGGAGTACATATTTATCAACTTTGCTTTTCTTTCTTTCTTCATGGTGCATTCTAATTGTTAAGTAAATTTTTGCGACAAAGTGATAAGGTCATGATAATGCTGGACAAATTGCTGAAAATAACTTGATCTAAAAAAATGTGCAAGTCCCAAGTCATTCAACTTTCAGAGATCATGCTTTCATATGAACTTTTGTACATTAAATTTAAAGAATTTTGAATTAGGCTTTCAATATATAAACATAAATTAAACATTTCTTCGGAAGGATATAAGGATATCCTCGATTTTTTATATCGATCAATGTCGAATTTCCCGGAATACTTGCGAAGCATACAGAACAGCACAAAACAGGTTTTACTGCAATCAGGCACCTTACCTAACACATTTTAGAAGACATTTTACTTTTAACAATTTTACAACAGGTATATTTTTATCCTCTTTTAGTTTAAAAACCCGAACGATCAAACATCACGTGAACCCAAGTAACTGCAAAATTTAAGCGATCGAGTGCATTCGACTAATCTCGGTAAAGCTCGTGTTCGTATTTGACATATCTCGGCCGCAAAATTACCCTCGTACGCCCTCATACCATAGAACATCTTTTGACACTTTTTATGCGCTCAACTAGCAGTCCATGTATTGTATAAGGTCTATGAAATTACATGAAAATGTGTATGTGTGAACAGATTTTTCGCCGTGAATCGACGTTTTCTCAAAAACGGCTGATGTATATCGATGAGGACCATAGATAAAAGAAGAGTATAATGATGAGGACTATTGTTTGTCAGTTTTGTGCGACGATCGGCCAAGCCGTTTCCTTATAAATGTTTTTCGTCCACGTTCTAGCCCGCAGTTCTGAATCGATTTTGAAAATTCAAAAACCGTGCTGATTAGTTTTTGGTAGAGATCGGTCAGGACGTTTTCTTGTAAAATAAAGTGTTAAAAAAATTTCGACGATTTTTTTTTCAACGGTAGATACCATAGTCTTATAGATCATGCTAAAATATTACGGCCCTTCGATCGTTTAACTCTAAAAATTCGGCAAAGTTTGCAAAAACTAGTATCGTTATTTTGGCATTTGTCAAAATAAGACCGACGTCATCGACGTTTGCTCAAAAACGACTGAACCGATTTCAGAAATTTAAAAGCCATTTGATGTATCTCGATAAGGATTATCGTTTCTCAGTTTTGTGCGGAGATCGACCGAGCCGTTTTTTTGAGAAGAGTGTTAAATTTTCGTCCACGTTTAGGCTCACCGAATCGATGTTAAAAAATCAAAAACTACTGATTAGTTTTAGGTGAAAATCTACCGAGCCGTTTTCTTGTAATTAACTGTTGAAAAAAGCCGATTTTTATGGAACTTAAGTGCGGTTTGACAATAAATCACAAAACACACGTGGTATAAGGCGGATTAGTATAAAGAAGCACCTAATATTGTTCGTATTTAGCATAAAGAAGCACCTAATATTGTTTTCCCCTGATAATTTTTCACTTTAGTTTTGAATTTATATAAGCCCATCATTGATTTCATCATTGATTTCATTGAATTCATCTGGTAATTTGTTGTGAACTCTGTTTGCACTTATCAGAGGGCTTACAAGTTCTTTATTAATCATCTTGGAGTATTCCATGTGAAAGTTTTGGTGATCGTGAATATCTTGACTTATTTCTCTATTGTAGAACATGTTTCAAATTTAATTATTTTTGCAAAATTTAGTACTTTCTGTTGTTTGTTTGTAAATATATAAACATATAACATATAATAAATATAATGGTCTCAGAAGTTATATTACATATTACGTAATATAAAAATATTAAATATGTTACTAGATCTCAATTAGATTCTAAATTTCTATTAATAGTTTTAATAATTAAAAAAGTAATTCAAATGCTGTTACATTTTAAATAATTTCTCAGAATATAAATATCTAAATTAAATTTTATATAAGGAATAAAACACAATAACTTCAAATATTATATTATATTTGGATATTTAAACAAATAGTCTGCCTAATAATATTTATATAAAATATCTATTCATTATATAAATAGTTTATTTGTACAATGGAAAATAACTTTAAGTATTTAAAATTACTCTGGACTTACACACTAATATATATCTTTTCTGCTATAAATGATCAACTTTTTTTGTACCTTTTCCCCACAACCAGTTCAATAGCGAGGTTGATGGGCCTTGATAATCACGAGCTGTAAAACAGAATGTTATTTATATTTTATTTCTAATAAATTTTAATAAAGCAAATAATTTTTCTTACATAATGTGTAATCAGCATCAATCAATTGTTGTTTGGCTTCTTGTGGAAGTTTATCAAAATCCCTCTCAACTAAGGCCATTTGTTGTTCCTGTCTAAATTTCCTGTCATCAAATATCCTTAAATCTCGGGAATGATCTAAGGCATGCAATTCAGATAATCTAGAAACATATGATAACTTTGTACTACAAGATCAAATCAAGGTTTATTTCGGTTGAAATAAGAATTATCTTGATATGCAGATAATTGATTATAAAAGACAATATTAGTCCTAATATCTTATATATTTGTAAATCTAGACAATCTCTCTATAGCTCAATAAATCAAATTTAATTACTACTATAAATTCAAAAAAAAAAAATATTTTAATTTTCATTTCTGATAATCTAATTTTTATCACTTACTTATTTTTCAACATTTCAAAATCTTTAGTTTTCTTCACTGTGGCTCCTTTTTTGACTTTCTGATCTGCTTCGTTAGAGGCAGTTGGACCATCAGTGGTGGATGTTTCTTTGTTTGAAGGGCTAATGTTTTCAGTCAGTACATCATCTCTAATCGATTCGTTCAGTCGTAAAGCGTTCGAGAGCCTTAATTGAAGAGTATCCCTTTCTTGTAATAGTGACATAACTTCCATAGTCAATTCCTCACAGCGCATATCTCTTTGATGGAGCATGTACATTGCAAGATCAAGTTCTGATTGATTTGCAGATGTAGGATTTGAAACAGATGATGTACTTGGTTGATTTGGTAACTGAAAATTAATTATGCAATTATCATAATAATTAATTAATAATATTTATATTGTAAAAGTTTTATTAAGAATTTCAAATAAAAACTAGTTGGTATTGGTATTTCGCCTTAAGGCAAGTTACATGATCTTCCCCGATACGTGTAAATAATCGACTTAAATCAATAAAAAATAAATTAATTTATGAGTGATTAAAAGTATTCCGAATGTATTTATTACACATATTTGAAAACGAACGAAGGAGTATTTTCTAAAAGCAAATTTTCGAGAATCCTACATTTTTATAATTGAACCAATTTCCGTAGGACTTTAATGGTTTAGTACGTTCAGTAAGTTCATAAGACCATGATATATATCGCCAAAATTAAGTTCCATAAAAATCGGCTTAATTTTTTTTCAACAGTTAATTACAAGAAAACGGCTCGGTAGATTTTGATCTAAAACTAATCAGTATCATTCCCAAATAATATTTTTCGAACAGTTTTTGAGTTTTTAAAATCGATTCGGTAGTATGAGCTTAAATGTGGACGAAAAGTTGAACCCTTTTTTTCAAATTAGAAATAAACGGCTTGGCAGATCGCCGCACAAAATTGACAAACGGTAGTCCTCATTGAGATACATCAAATGGCTGTTAAATTTCTGAAATCGGTTCGGGCGTTTTTGAGAAAACGTCCATGAAAAGTCTAATTTTGACAAATGCCAAAAAAAATGATACTAATTTTTGCAAACTTTGAAGAATTTTTAAAATTTAACGATTTGTCGTAGATCCGTAATATTTTAGTATGATCTAAAAGACTATGGTTATAATATGCCGTCAAAAAAAATCATAAAAATCGCCAAAAAAATTTAACACTTTATTACAAGAAAACGGCCCCGCCGATCTAATCAAAAACTAATCAGCGTAATTCTCACCCAATATCTTTCGAACAGTTTTTGAATTTTCAAAATCGATTCATAATTGCGGGCTAAAACGTGGACGAAAAATTCACATACGCACACACATACAAACAAACGCGCGCGCGCGCCTCACATACTTTTTCCAAATTTGGTCTCATTCGATTCAGAATGGCTTGAAACGTCGAGAAAACATAAAATTAGCAAATCGGATTTTTGATGAAAACATTAACTTCACCTTCGTTAAAGTTAAAAAAAAAATCCGCATTAATTTTTTATCATGAATATTAACTGCTTTCGGCAATAAAGACTTATATGTAATAATTGATACATTATTGTATATTAATTAGAGATTTAGACTTTAATGCAGTACTATTATAATAACAAAAAAAAACTTATATGTTTCTCACCTTCTTGACTGCAGCAGCTTCTAGTGGTGATACGATTTTGTCGGCATTCAAACCTAGTTGCTCTTTCAAAGTTACCAGTTCCAGTTCCTGCGATTCTAGAGCACTTCGCATTGAATCCATTTGTTTTCTTTCTTCTTCTAAAGTTAAAGCCAAGTCTTGAATTTCCTTTGAAACAATGTCTAACTCACTGCTTTTTTCGGCCAATGTTTTTGTCAAACCTTCTATATTAATATTTTTTGAAGATATATCAATTTCACTTTGGTGTTTGAAATCTTCATATGTTCGACTAAGCTCGTCAAATTTAGATTCCAAATTAATGTAATCCTGTCTCTGTTTATTTAGAATATCATTTAGTTTCCTTATTTCTTCATTAGCATTTTCAATGGATTTTGATTGAGCCTCAGAGTGCTCTTTTTCCAGAAGTTTTATTTTCTCATCTTTATTTTTATTATCTTCTTCTAATGCATTTAATCTAAATCGCATGTCCTCTGTTTCTTTGGTCAATGCTTCTACATGACTTTGTTTATCTTCAATTGCAACGCGCAGTAAAACTACTTCATCGTCAAGTTTTGGCGAAGAATAAAACTTTTCAAGTTCAACATTGGAATTATGAATCTGTTGCTGTAGTCCTGCTATCTGAGAAGATAAAGCAATTTCTTTTTCAGCAAACTGTGACTCAATGTCCACCAAATGTATTTTCCAACTGTCAGCAATTTCTCGGCATCGTTGTTCTACAACTTGAGACCATTGTTCATTGCACGCTCGAAGTTTGTCTTCCAGTTCTTGATTTCTTGATTTGAATTCTTTGTTTCCTTCACGTTTACCATCTTCTAGTAATTCTATTTTTTGCGTTTTCTCTACCAATTGCAACTTCATATTTTCGATTTGACTTCTACTTTGTTCCAAAGCTGTATTTAATTCATCAATATTTTGTTGTAGGCTGCCACACTCATTGGCTGATGTACTATTCTCGTTTTGCAACTGTTCTATATATTTGGACTTTTCTGAAAGACTAGCTTCAAGATTTATTATAGTGCTTTGTTGATTTTGAATCATTTTATTGAATTCGTCAATATCTCTTTTCAATCTGCTTTCACTGCTCTGAACATTATTTAAGTCTTCACAAATATTGATGTAATTTACATTTAATTCATCATATTGCTTTTGCAATTTCGCTAATTCTTCATTGTTGTTTGTTTGAAAATTCGTCTGAGCAATTTTATTGCTTTTGTCTGAAAGTTCGGATTCCAATAAAGCAATCGTTTTCTGATACTGCTCCATTTTAAGAATAAAATCTTCATTTTTATCTGTTGTGATATTAGTGTGAAGTAAACGCTCTATTTGCGATGTTGCATCAAACAATCTGGTATTAAGATCATCTATGACGTTTTATTTTGTTCTATAATCTGTTTTAGGTTCAAATTTTCTTGCTGCAAATTTAGCACTTCGTTGTTGCAAGTTTTGAAAAATTCGTTATCAGCTTGAATGGTGGTTGATGCTGATAATGTATTCTGTAAATCGCTTATGGTTTTAAGATGACCTTCAATTTCTTGTTTTAAATCTTGATTATGTTTCTTAATCATACTTAATTCTTTGTCAATATTTTCCAAATGTTCTATTTTCTGTGCTTTTTCAAACAACTCTGATTGCAAGCTGCTAATTGTATTCTTATCGCAATCGATAAGACTTTGTAATTCATTTATATATTTATGCAAATTTTGAACATCTGCATTAGCGCTCGCAATGTTTTCATATTGAGCTTGTATTGCATTAACATACTCTGATTTTTCAAGTAATTGTCTATTTAATTCAGCAATAGTACTTTTATCCATAGCAATAATAGACTGCATTTCGTTTATCTGAAGTTGATAATTTTCATTTTCATGTTCAGTCTGCAATTTTTCTATCTGCATTGTTTGTTGCTTAATTGCTTTATCAGTTTCATCTTGATGCGACGTTATGCGAGAATTATTAATATTTAGAATTTCTTTTTGCAAATTATCAATTTCGCGACTTTTATCTAATATTTGTTGGTTTAAATTATTTATTAGATCCTTATTTTCCAAAATTGTTTTGACATGTTCATCATTATTTTGTTTTAAAGACTTGACGTATTTTTCTATAATTGCCAAGTATTTAATAAACGTGTTTACAGAATCGTTTACATTTATATGTTCTGATGCATTCGAGTCTAATTCATAAGTCCTTATAATGTCTAATATTATATTTTGATAAGTTTGTAAATTTTTTTGTAATGAATCTAACTCTTCACTTTGGGAGGCTCTTGCAAATTCTCTCACATCTTGAATCTTTTTAGTTAATTCGTCTACTTGAAAACTCAAATCTAAATTGGCCTTAGATAACTTCTTTTCCCTTTCCTCGTAAGAACTCTTTTGTTCATCCAGCAACGCTTGCAGTTCCTCATTATCGATAGAAATCTCTTGAATGACTTTCTGAAGTTTTTCTATTTCGGTGTTATTCGTAAAATCATTTGAATGCTTTATTTTCTTACTTTCAGATTTTGTGATGCAAGTTGCAGGATCTTCATGCTTTGGTTGCAATTGCAATTGCCTAACCAGCATATTAAGTCGTTCCAATTCTAAATCTTGCTGCTTTTTGGATTCAATTATTTTTTCATTGGCAGCAACTAAAGCATCAAAACGCTTGTTCAAATTATTTTTATCAGCCAAATTTTTCTCAGATTCAATTTTGATGTTTTTCAATTCATTTTCCAGCTCCTCAATTCTTAATGTGAGCACTTCTTCTATGGCTGAATCTAACCCATCTGAGGAAGTACGCAGAGCTTTTACCTGATCTTGCAAAGCAATATTCTTATTCTTGTATTCTTTGAGTTTCATGATCGATTTTGTCAACTTAGTTTGACATTGTTTCAATTCTTCATTGACCTTAACATTTTCATCTTCAAGCACCTTCACTTGGTTTTGTAATGTTTCAATCTTAATACTTAAATTTGGTACTGGAAGCGTAAAAGAAGTTTGTTGATTTTCTTCCAAAAATGGATCCTCAATATCAAATGCCCAACCACTTTCTTCTTGTGGTTCATCATCATGGCATACATACGTCTTCTTTGCAACTATGACATCCTCAACGACTTCTGTTTTACCAGTCTCAGTATAAGTAGGGAGACTAACATTTACAACATCTTTGTAGACATTAACGAGTTCTGGAATACTACCCTTTTGTTCAATATCAAATTGGACATTTTGCTGTTTCAAATTTTCCATGTCAAAGATTAATTGTTGAATTTTAAAAATAGCTTCTTCCTTTTCCCTTTTTGCTTTTTCTAGCATTTGCTCCAATTCCTCAATGCGTTTTTGTAAATTCAACACCTCCAAATTATCTATTGGTTTTTGCAAATCTGCAGAAATACTTTTGGGTTGAATTAGTTCATTAACTTCTTTTTGCTTCTTCTCAAATTCATTTTGTAAGTATTGATAAGCAGCAATCATCTCCTCCATTCTTGATGCTAATGAAGATGCACCATTTTGCAAAGCTGTAACTTCATTTTCTTTTTTAATGATCAATTTCTGCAATTCGTCAATGTGTTCTGTCTTTACAGCCAAAATAATCTCCAAATGTTTCACTTTTTCTTCCATGCATTCTTTATCAGTTTCTTGATTTACTTGTGTGCTTTGATGACATTGATCTTGATTGAAATAATTTTGTGAGAACAAAGTATTTTCATGAGCGCGCACACTTCTCAGTTCATCTTCTTTTACTACAGTGTTTAATTCAGTATTCTTTGTTGATTGTTCTGAAATTATAAAGTCTTCAATTTGATTAGATGAGGTTTGGCCGAAAAACGTTTGGAAGAAAGGCACTTCATTATTGCTTTGCTGAAGTTGCTCATTTTGTTTCACTTCAACATCAGATTTTTGAGAAATATTTTGTTCCAATGATTTTATTGTTTCCTGTAAATGTTTAATGGTATTATCCTTTTCTTCTAATGCTATTTTAATATCATCCTGATTAAAAGAACTTTGGTAAAATGGAACTTCGTCAGCAACTCCAAAACTTGCAGCCATTTGTAATTGCATATTTTGCCTTTGATAAGATTCAATTTCTTTGTCTTTATGATGGATTTTATCTCTAAGCTGATTGATTTCTTCCTGCAGTCTTTCTAGTAAAGGTTTGTCTATATTGGTATTTGTAGAAAGCATTAGTTCAGCTTTAGACAGCTTCTCGCGCAAATCTTCAATTTCGTGTGCTTTCTCATCAATATTCTTTGTTAAACCTTCAGCTTCTTCTGCCACTGATAACATACTATCATTTTGCAATTTTATCCAGGTTATATCTCGCTCTAAGTCTGCCTTGTTTTGTTCCAACTGATGTAAACTATCTTTTAATTTTACAATCTCATCTTGCAAACTATCATTGCAATCACGAAGCTTTTCTAATTCTTCTGCTGAAGCTCTCCTTTCATTATGTAATATTTGTAATTGAGAACTAAAATCATTTTCCATTTCATCTAATTGTTTTTGATGCTGTTCTTCCTTTTCTCTTATATTGTCATTTAAATGCCGCAAGTCAGATTGAAGCTGCTTGTTCTGTGACTGTAAATTCATATTCTCATTTTCAATATTTCTTAAGCTTTTCTCAACATTTTTATATTCTTGTAGGCTATATTCATGTTTATTTAATTGGGATATTAAATCATGATTTTGTTTAGTTAGATCTTGTATGTTTATATTCAACTGTTCATTTTGTTCATTAAGATCTTGCAGTTTTTTCTCTAAAACCGCATCTTCATCAACCAATGCTTTCATTCGTTTTATGAGTAGATCCTCATTGCTTGCAAACTCCGAACATACTGCACTTTTTTCATTTAATTTGGCGTCTAAAACTTCCGCACGCTCCTCAAGCATTCGTCTTCTTTCTTCGATACTGGCCAAACCATCAATGAGTTTAGATACTTTTTCTTTATTACTATTATTCTCTATTTCCAGTGATTCTATATATACTTCCTTCTCATTTAATTTTGCTTTTATGCTTCAAGAGAAGTCTCATAATTAAATTTGTGCTCATTTATTCTATCTAACAATTCACTATTTTGGCTTTCTTTCTCTTGAATAGCTTGCTCCAAGCGTTTAATTCTGTTCAAAATTTCGGATTTTTCTGATTCTTTCTTTTTTAACTCGTCATTTGCTTGCAAGAGATCCTGCACTTTTTTATTTAATTCCTGAATTTCCATTGTTTTTGCATTTATTTCATATTCTTTTGATTTATTATCATCTTGTTGTTTTATTTCTTCCATAGCTTTTTCTGTTTCATTGAGTTTTGTTTCATATTCGACGCACAAAGCAGACTTTTTCTTTAGATTTGCAGCCAATTTTTTCATCTTTTCAATATTCTCTTTATTTTTGGCTTCTAATTTCTTGTTGACTTCTTCTAAATCTGCAATTTTATCATCATCTAGAGATTGCAAAGATTGCAATTGTTTTATATTGTCCTGCACTTGCATTACTTCATTTTGTTTTGATTTCAAATCATCAAGTAATTTCTCAATTTCAGTATCTTTATTCTTGATATCTATAAATAATTGATTGATTTTAACATTGTTTCTTGCAGCTTCATCCATTAATCCGTTAATCTCATTTTCCATATCCTTATTTTCGTTTGTCAAATGTTCGATTTGCTTATACAATTCCATTATCTGATCATTCAAAGCATTAATAGTCAAATCTTTATTTAAAATTTCCTGCTTATAGTTCAAACATTCCCGCTCAGTTTCTTCAAATTTGATTTTAAGATCACTGAATTCTTTATATAATTTATCAGATTCTTCTGAAGATTTCACTAAATTGGATAGCCTTTGTATTTCTTGATTCAAGCCATCGACTTGACTTTTATACATGAGCATATTGTTTGTGAGATCTTCATCTGCTTGATTTTGCATAGTACTTAGTTTTTCCATAAGTTCCAAATTAGACTTATTCAGATCTTCAATAGTTTGTTGATATTTTTCTTGTTCCTTTTCCATTTTGTAGATAACATCTTTAATTTCACAATCTCTTTTGAAAGTTGTTTGCTTATGTAATTCATATTCTTCTTGTGTAATTTGTAAATTCTTTTTAATGTCACTAAATGATTCACCTAATTCAGAAATTTTTTGATTTAGCATCTCATTAACTTCTTTGGAGTTCTTGTGTTCTTCGAGTAGTGCTTCGTAACAAGTTTGAATACTAGAAACTTCAGTATTATTACCATGTTCTTTCAAAACTTCAATTTCATTTAATAAGGTATTCATGTCATGCTGCAAAATATTTCTATCAACTGTTAATTGGTTTAATTTTTCCAATAACTCTGCTTTCTCTTTTATTACTTCTTCATTTAGTACTTTCAATTTTTCATTATCTTTCATCAAACTTTCATGTTCTTCTAGCTTACAATCTGATGTACTTTCTAGATGTGATATACGGTCAACCAAATTTTGGTTTTCAAGAGTCAACAACTCCAATCTTCCCATAACTTCTTTACGCTCCTGCGTAAAGAGTGCTATTTTCTCCATCAAATCTGAACTTTCTTCTGTTAATTTAGCTACACTTATATTTAAATCTATATCATCCTCATCATATACAACATCTTTGGAAATAATCACATCCTCCTCTTGCTCCTGAATTTCTTGTGGTTCATCTTCCGAAATCGATAAACCTTTTTCATAGTTCTCGATCTCCAATTTTTCTTTATGAGTTAAATTTTCAACAATTTCAATTGATTCAGCAGACGATACTTTCTCAGCATTTAGACGTTCAATTCTATCAATTTTTTTTACCATTTCTTCATTTTCACATATGCAAGCATTTAATTTTTCTGTGAGATCCACTTGTATCTTAGTTAATTCTATAACATTGGCTTCTAAAGAAATTTTATCTTTTCTTAATTCATCACAATTTTGAGACAACTCTTCATTAACTTTAGACAAACTATCCAATTTCTCCTCAAGTTGTATATTGTTTATTTCAGAACTGACAACATTTTCTTCTGTTTGAGTTAAGTCAGCTAGTTCGTCTTCCAATGAAGATATTTGTTGGCGAGCTATATGCAAATCTTGTACTAAATCGAATTTTTGGGATTCTAGTAGTGCTATTGAATTTATTTGTGCCTGACATAAGGATTTTAATTCCACTAGTTTGCTGCTCATCTCTGTGTCAGGAACTGTTAAAAAAAAAACTAGTTTAAACTACATATATATGTAAAACCAAAATTATAATGTATAATTAAAAATAATGAGTTTGATTTTAATATAACCCTTCCCGTCAAATACAATTTACCAACAATTCGGCGCCGCATTCTAACGAAAACGTGTCTGCTGTAAACTTGATATGACTGTGTATGTTGTTGGGTAGGGATTTGTGGTCATTGAAGAACTCACATTTACAATAATATCTAAAGTTACTGTCAGCCGTATGCCAAAGGCATAGCAGGTTGAATCCACTGTCAGTATAATTATTTTGCGTCGTGACAGTTTTTCTACAGTAACAATGGGTAGGTAGTACTGCCCTAGGGCAGTTTCGTGAGCTGAAGTGATCTCCAACTCAAATCAAGGAAGAAGAAAAACGTAAATATCGTTTTTTGTATGTCTATTTTTTATGTTTTTTTTGTATGTATTGCTCGGTGGCTTTCGACAGAAATCAGATATATGTATTTAGTAAATAAAATTAGAAAAAAAATAACTAAATAGTAAATAATTTTGAAAAGAGAACACTATCATTGATTAATAGTAAGAAGGAGCAACCTATTTAAATCACGGGCTGCATAAAGTAAGTAATGTTTTTGTAAGTACAATAATAATCTCACCCTGGTTAGTATCGTAATCCACAAGATGTAACTGTAAATTTCCTTTTTCTTCTTCTAATTCTGCAACCCTGTTATTGAGTTCAAATACTTTTTGGTTTAGATTAACTACAGTTTGATGGGCATCAGAAATCTTTCCAAATGAATCCACCTACAACCAGAATATGATTTTATTTTACGGGCATCTGTATACATGCGTGCGTATCAATTTGTGTGTGTATGCTGCAAAGTTTTAATTTAGAGAAATGTTGGGTATATATTTTTCAATTACCTGTTTTTGAAGATACTTGATTTGTTTTTTACTGTTAGCTGTAGTATCATCTAATAGCTGTTGTAATTTCAATATATCTTCATTCTTATTATGCTGATCTTTTGTCTCCTCCAATTTTGTGATAGTTTCTTGTAATAATATTATTTCTTGGCATTTAGTCTCCAAATGAGTCTTTATTTCCTTAATTTCTTCTCTTAATTTATTATTTTCATCATCCTTAATAGAGATATATGCTCGATATTCTGATAATTCATTTTCTAATAGTTGAACACGATTTTGCATCTCAGAAATCTGTTCATTGTCAACAGTTACATTTGACTGGCCTTTTTTAAATTTCTTGTTACCTTTTTTGGGGGATTTAGAGCTTTGTTGCGATCCCTGTATAATCATCAACTGAATGTCAGCACTTAATTCATTGATTTTCTTTTCTTGCTGCAAATTTATTTCAGATAAGTTTTTATTTTCATCTTTAAGTTGAGTAATTTCTTTCTCATGATATTCAGAAGGAGATTTTATATATTCATTGAACTTTTCCTGAAGATTTTTGTAATCAATATCAAGCCTATCATTGCATTCTATAAGATTTTCAATTTGTTTATTTTTCAATTCGAGCTCTTTTTCTAATTCAATAATTTTTTCATTTGAATTTTCATTTGTTGAATTTGATTTTTGTAATCATGTAATTTTCTCTCCAAAATGCTAAATTGTTCTTCGAGACGTTTGTTCCTCTCAGAAAGATCTTCTATATTTTTATCCTTTACCTCAATTTCAAATTTAAGTTTCTCGATTTCATTTTTATCGACATTTGATTCACCTTCATTATAATTATATAGGTTTTGTAACAAATGATTATCTTTTTCTAATTGCTCATTTTGCATCAATAATTCTTCAATTTTTGTATTTTTTTCACTTAAATCCGATTTTAAACTATTTACTTCTTCTTGTAAATTGGCCTCAATTTGTACAAAATTATGTTGCATGCGAACCATTTCCAATTTTGTTTCTTCTAGTAAATCAACAGTATTTTTTCCTTTTTTTGACAAGTCTTCCGACATCAAAGTAATTGCTTTTGTTTTTGAATCAATGACAGAATCTTTTTCTTTCAAATTTTCTTGTAAATCAAATACTTGGTTCATTAAATCTTGTTTTTCGTTATCCTTTTCTACTAAAAGAGTATTCATATGTTCAAGCATACTTTTATCATCTAAATTCAATTCATTTTGTAATTCTGTGTATGACATATTGCTTTTTAATAAACTATTTATATTCTCTTTTTGTCTAGATTCTTGCAATTGCGTGTTTAATTGTGAAATAGTTCTTTCTAAACTTTGGATTTTATTTCTTAACAAATCTACATCAGAGCAATCAGCTAACTCTGAACTCATTCCCACAACAGGATTGAAGACAGGCTGCATATTATCAAATTGCTCTAATAATTTATTAACTTTCAATGCAATTCCTTTTTGGTTATTTATTCTCTCTGCCATCTTCCTTTTATTTTCTTCGGTTTGTTGTTTTAATAGCATCATTTTTTGACTAGGTGGTAAGATAGGTGTAGAAGGTTTATCACAAGTTTTCTCTTTGGCTATACCTTCTGCAGCCACTTTTGAAGTTTTCTCTGAAACTGATTCTTCTAAAAGCTTTGAGTCAACTGAAAAAAGAAGATTATTTTTTATAATCATTAATGTTAAACATTATAAATTGTGATATTCATCTGATATATCTATTATCTTTGCACACTGCACTTTTTTGCACTATTTATAATAAAATGTATTATTTTTTTAAGTTTGTTTTTAAATATGATACCAAAAAAAATTACCATTTTCATTCAGAACTTTGCTTTTTGATTTATTTGCTCCGCTTTTCAGGCTCATTAACTTCTGGTAACATTCATCTGCTTTTAGTTTGACTGAAGCAGCCTTTTCCTTTTTATCCGCTTCAAATTGAAGCAATTGCTCTTTAAGCTCAGACATGTGTTTCTAAAAAAAATAATTTAAAAAAAAAAAAAAATTTAAAGAATGAATGAAATCTTAATTAGAATTATTTTTGAATGAATTTATAAAGATACTTTTTGATTTTAGAACACACACACAGAATTTATAAACACACATAGCGGTTATATGTCATTTTCAAAATAATTTAAAACCTAATTAACATAAAACTATATCTTATAATTAACATACCTGTTGCACTGACAGGGTTTGCTCAAAGTTTTCAAGAAACTCATCTTCAGAAGTAAATGGAGGCCCTGGGCCTCTATTTAATGATCCTGACATCTAAAAACAAGATATTTTTTAATTAAATATTAGATAAAGTACTTTAAACAATTTATTATCAGTTTCAGAATATTTATAATTAGTAAAATGTAAGACATACACTCAATATTTGTAAAGGGAATTTAGTTTTACTTATTAATATTCATATCATTGATAATCAATTCAGTAAATACTTTAAATTTATTGAATAGATTATCAATGATATAAATAAAATTCCTCAATACTCTCAAGGAAATCAAACTGGTCGGATGAAAATCAATATACTCAAAATCTTTAATCAATAAATCTATCTATCTTTGATGATTTCTAAGACTTATGTGTAAAAATGCTGTCGGGTGAAGGGCTTTGCTTCAGATCTCTACTTATAAGTCGCATTATGGCAAATAGAAATTTATTACACTCATAATAGATTGGTTTTTAAGTTATTATTAACATTATTTTTTCAACAATTCATTTTTTTTTGCAATCTGTTAATGGAAACAATGAGTAGAACTTGTTGACAATATATGAGAATGGGATAACATTGTGATGAAATATTAATAAAACCAAGATTATTTGATAATTGTAAATTGAAAACATTTGAAATAAATAGTATCTTAAAATAAATTATTCAGAAATACATATTTGCTTACAATTCCTAATAATTTAACTTTCAACAGGAAAATATTAAGCGCTGCAAATGTTACCTGAGTAATCAATATTAAACTAAACAATTATAATACAAAAGTTAACAAGAATTGTAGCTTGACTTTAATTGTGTAAAAAGTACTTAATGTCTTAGTTAATTATTATATTAAATAATTGATTGTGTCAACAATTTACATATAGATTGATCTTGATAATATCAAGATAAAATTTGTACATAGTAAATGTTGTTTCGGTGCCTATCAATTTTATAATTTTGTTAATTTGACCTGTGACATAATGACCAAATAGAATATTAGAAATGTGATATTGTTAACAAATTAAATTGATTGTAATTCTTTAATAATCCAATTGAAATAGATCGCTTTAACATGTGATGAAAATTCCCCAAAACTATTTTTTCAAAAAGATACTTAATAATAAAGTAAATTAATGGTGGTATATGTTTTAATATAATAATAACATAATGTTTATAAACAAGACTTGATAGTAGACAAAATACAAATATTAAAAATATGATGTATGACTATGATAATTATATTTAAAATGTGATAAAAACAGTGGACGTCCTATAAAAATACTGATAGTTAAAATTGAATAAAAATATAAGGTATCTGGACGAAAATCAGGTAGGGTTATGATAGATATATAAAATGATTATTCAAAATTATTTATAATTTTAATTATAGACTATCAAAAAACATACCTTGAAAATAAATTGTTTTTAATCACAACATGGAAAAATTTATTATTTGCTCTAAATAAACAAGGTTTTATTTCTATAACATATTCGATTTCCACGTCAGATGCAGATAACATATGTCACTTTTCGACAAAGCTTTTGACATAAACTTGGTTTCAGCAATCTAGAATGGAAGCACATTTAAAAAAAACTATTTTTATTCAATCGGACACTTGAATAGATAATATGTGTTTACTATTTAATGATACTGTAAGAAAAAATGATACGTACGTAATTCTGACATTGACTGTCATTAATAATGGGATATGACTTTCGAGGTTATTATTGAGAAATGAAAACGTAGCATTTACTTATAGTACGTTATATGGTTTTTGATTGGTTTAAATAAACTAAATAAAATGAAGTGCAACAATAACGATACGAATGGCCATTTAAAAAGGCATTTGGAAGCGAAGATCTCCGAAGCTGAAGAGGTTAATAATATTCATTATATAATTTATTGCTATTTTCTGTTTAACCATTGTGATGCTATAAACCGGATGATTTATTTCTACATTTATTAGATAATTAATTTTGTTAATGATATTTTATGTGTGTATGTCAATTGTGTGAATATGAATACAATACACACTGTTTGTGCAATAAGTTTAAATTTGAGGGGGTATTCTGGTCTAAAGGCATGAGTTCTATGCAAATTTTGAAATGCTCTAAAAAGGCAAACAAAATAGTTACTTATATATTTTTACAAGTTATCAATTAATGCTTTGATAATTTAGAACCAAAATATAATAATTGTAGCAAGTTATGAAATAGGAGGTTTCATAAAATTAGCACAAGACGCATACACATGATTTCAGCCCTCAATATAATCTGAAGAAGTATATATATATATATATATATATATATATATATATATATGTATGTGTGTGTGTATTCTCACACTGAATCGAATTCCAGTATAATTTAGCTCACAGACCTGCCCTAGGGCAGTACTACCCATTATTTATTATTATATATAATAAAAACTAGTGGAGTGCATGGCATCGTGCCTCAAGGCAAATTGTTGGAACTTTCGTACCAGAATTATATATTAGAGGAAAAAAAATCAGTAATTAATAAAAATTTATCAATGATTTACAACAATTGTTTTATACATTTTCAAATAGTTAATTATAATCACTATATACATATATTTTATTGTTCATAAAATTAAGTGAGGATCTTATCACTCAAAGCACTTGAGAAAGTTTATATTAACAGGAGGTGATCGAATGAATCCGTCTGAAAATATATTTCTTACAATTAGAATTCTAATCGAATTCGAATAATACATTTGAAATATATACATTTTGTAACTGAATGGTAAATATAAAATTCATATTTGAAAAAACTTTGTATATTTTTAATAATTTTGAAATGTTTTTCTTCGAAAAATTTTGAAATTTGTTTGAACCGTATAAGTAAACTTTAAAAATCAAAATTCTTGGTATGGAACCCAACAAAATTGTAACAATTAGTAAAATAGTACTCATTTTTTAAAACTTCATTAAAAATATCTGATAATTTGATGCGCATACGACTAATGTTCATTTTTGACCACTAATTATCTTTTTTTTTTACTTTTTCCTCTGTATCTCCGAAACCGCTAGACCTGCCTTACCAAAAATTTTATCAATTATTCATTTCGTCATTACAAGTAAAATGTTTTTTAAATCATTCAAAATCGAGTACTCCGTTATCTGAAAAACTGAATTACCGTTTTCGGCACTTTTTGCCCCATATCTCCGAAACGGCTAAACCTGTAACGTTGCCTTCACCAAAAACTAATCAGCACGTTTTCATATCAATAGGAATCAAATGTTTTTTGAACCATCGGTTGATTTGTGCGTCCGAAATCGTGGACGAAAAATTGTATCCAAACAACATACTACAAACGCTCACACACACACATATTCATCCATTTTTTCTGAGGTATGCCAAAATGTTCAGAAACCTTTAAAACGTAAAGATATGCAAAAATTATCATTTTAGATTTTTTGCGATTACTATAACTTAGAGCCACCACAAATCAATGCATTTCTTGCCCTTCCTCGTCTATCATTCTCATTCACGCTATTTTTCTTAAACAAATTAAATTGATTGTAATTCTTCAATCTTTCATCTCTTTAACATGTGATGAAAATTTGCTAAAATATTAATTTTTTTTAAATACATTTTTTATGTTTTTTTTTTCAAACTTCTGCTTCCATGCTTCCTGGTCCTGTGTATCGGCTTTCAGTTGTCTATATTCTTCCTTCTCGCCATCTCATTCTTCTGTATGATTAATTTCTTGGAGGGCGTAACATCAAGTAAAAAATATAAATAAAGTAAAGATTTTTTAAAACATCTTTATTTTTTCATACGTTTCGACGTAAAATTCTACGTCATCGTCAGTGGTTCTACAATTTCTAAAAAAACAGAAAGTAACGTTAAAAACTAAATATACATAGAGCAAGGATAAAAAGAAAGCTTAGCCTTATAGATAAGCTAAACCTTAAATTAAAATATTGCATAAAACATTACTTACTTGAAATTCTTAGATTATCACTTACACATATTAATAACAGCTTATAAAAAATTAATAATTGGAAACAAGCACCAAATGTTAGTAATTTCTTTTTTATAAAGAATAAAAAATAATTAATAAATAGAATATTATACGTAAGCACTCGTGTATCCGAGGTATGCCAAACAAGAATAAAGTTTCTGTAAAAATCGAAATGTGAGGTCAAAATTTTGAGAAAGAACCAAAAGTAAGACGCGCTGTGCAACGCATGGTGTTAGGTATTCGATATAAATTGGGAAACATTATTTAGAACATATTGGTAATTTTCGCAGATGAAGCTTTTGTCCGTTCGTTTGTTGATACAGTTTTTGTTCAAAAAATATAGGCCGATTCCGAAAAGCGTCTTTGTGAGACTTTCGACTCATGATGAAGGACCTTTGCGTCATAAAAATTGAACGTATGGTTATTTAGTTTTAAATGCTGCTAAAAATTTCAAGAAAATTGCTCCAGTAGAAGTTGAGATATCGTGGGTATCGTATTGAAAAAGACAATTTCAAGAAAATGTGTTTAAAGTTTCGGAGAGCGATATCTTCGAAAATAATTTAAATTATCAAAAGTCTTTGTCTACACAAATTCTTAATAATTAACATTGAAGATATAAAAAAAACTAAAATTCTAGACCAGAATACTTCCTTAACTATATAATATTATCACAAATATTGTGAAATATGTTCAACAAAGCATAGTAACAATTTAATCTAATAATTTTGTGCAACAAACCATACTCTATATGTTTGGGAATATTTAAAAAATCATATAACTATCCTATCCTTATTCTGATTCTTCCTAGTGTTCTTTACAAAAAATATATTATAAAAATGTAACTTTTCAATAACCATATTCAATGTCTTCTAGAGAATTATCATGTACAACTGCTGGTAAAGTATTTTTTAATACGTAAATGTTTCTAAAAACCAATGTCTAAAATTTTGTAATCATTATACAAACAGTGAAGCAGCATATAGAATACATTTTGCTTTCTCAAAACTCTGTGTTGAAAATAACAGAGAAAAATAAGTTAAATAATAATATAATCAGTTATTTTACGGTGTCTTATAGACATAATCAGTGAATTAAATGATTGTGTCAAAATGATTGATATGACTTTATTTATAAGGTTGATTATCACTATAATTGATGAGATTTCGATTATTTTCAGGTAATAGAAAAATCTTTATCTCAATGTGAGGCAGATGAAATTTTTATGTCTTTCAATGGGGGCAAGGATTGCACTGTTTTATTACATATACTCCAAAGAGTTTATAAACTTAAATATGGTTCTGATGCACCTCCATTACTCTGTTTATATGTGAGACCTAATGATCCTTTTCCTGAGGTATATAACTTTTATTAGTAACTAGTTATATGATCCACTTAATCGAATAAGAAATCAATATATTTATTTATGAGTGACTTATACGTATATACATAGATGCTATAGCATCATAATAATTAACATGATTTCCAAATATCTTTCGCATGGTTTTTGACTTTTCAAAATTGATTTAGGCTAAAACGTGATCGAAAAAATTAAATATGAGACGATCGTAACAAAAAGCTAACCGGCGACGCAAGTGCTTATTAAGTTTATTGGAATAGCCTTTAAATTTTTGAAATCGGTTCAGCCGTTTTCTGAGAAAACGTCGATGAAAGCTCAAAAATCGGCTCAAATACAGGCATATATTTACAAATATCTCATTCGATTCAGAATGATATTCCATAAAAACATGAAAGTTAAAAATATTTTTGATTTTTTTTATCCTCAGCATTATGGGATCCATTCTCTTCTGCAATTTTTAAACTCTATATTTTTATTATAAGTAAGGCAAACAATTACTTGTTTAATTATTATAATAATATATTACTAACTTTTAAAATCTAGGAGTTACATGTTTTATTACTGTTGTATCAATAAGTTTTGTTTTTTACCATATCATAGATAGAAAGTTTTGTGACTGAGTGCAAAAATCTGTACCCCATAAATCTAATAACATTTGACTCTTCCTTAAAACTGGCTTTAAAAGATCTGACAGTGTCGAAACCTCAACTCAAAGCTAGTTTCATGGGATCACGACGAACTGATCCACATTGTGGCAAAATGGAAGCAATTCAGGTTGCTATAATATTTTATGCATCATCAGATGATGTTAGATCTCAAATATGTTATTTGTTTTTTTTGTTAATTTTAGATGACGGACCCAGGTTGGCCTAAACTTCTGCGCGTTAACCCGCTGTTAGATTGGGATTTGTCAGATATTTGGGACTACATAATAACTAATAAAGTTCCATATTGCTCACTCTATGATCAAGGGTAATTACTAAATCATTTATTTGCTCACTAAAATAATTTAGTGAAATCCAAATAATAATTATAATAAATATATATTATATAAATAATATATATTTATTATAATTATTATTTATGCATAAACACGAGTATAAACATCGAGTTTCTTTTTCTTTTAATTTGTAATATTTTTAGTGACCAACCTAAAGTTTTTTTTTCAGTTATACATCTTTAGGCTCCCGAAGTAATACTGTGCCGAATCCACATTTAAAATATATTACAACAGATGGTCAAATTAAATACCATCCAGCATATATGATGAAAGATTATGAATATGAGAGGGATGGTAGACTTTAATGAAAACAAAAATTAGCAAAACTTTCTGGGGATATATAAAAAAACAACACATTGTCTGGGTCTAATATATATTAAACCCCAATATTTAAATTTTCTGAAAATATTTGTATATATATAATCGTTCGTGCGGGTTCACTGAGCGAGTTGTGCAATGTTTTGAAATGCAGAAGTATGTGATGTATTCTTTATCTTAATTGTATTATATATATGAACAATTTAATATATCTTTAAAATTAGTTGAATATTTAACATAATATTTTACCACAAGAAAAAAAAGAACAAACATATTTTAAAAAATATATATTTTTATATACATTTATATATATATATAATTATTTTACATTAGCATTAATGATAAAAAAGGCACTTATATTATAATTCAAATACTATAATTATTGAATTATATAGATATAGAAAATGAAATAACCTAATAATAAAAGCTATTAATAACAATTAATATCAAAGGTACTCATCAATTCAAATAAATATGATAATTTGGCTCAATAATATTCTATAATACATCATCACAAAGCATTCAAAATTTATATTGTTTGAGAATTAATTGGTCAAATTGTTTTGCATTGTTTTAAATATAGGCACATTTTGCACAAAATAAACCTAAAAATCAGAACAAGAAATGCTATATGAATTATAAGTAAACAAAATTAATTTGTTTAATGTGCAGATGAACTAAAAAGTTGCTTTTTTTGTTGCAATGATGGTAGAATTAGTCTTATAATATAACATGCACTCAAAAAAACATGTAATAATAAAGTTAAATAAATTTGATCCATTATTTTTCTGTGCATGAGAAATTATTATTGTTTTTTAGTGGACAAATTGATAAAAAATGTGTTTTGATCACAGTATCCTTGTTTCCTTAATAAACTTATTTTATACACTCAACTTATTTATTAACTTACATAAGTTAGTCATCCGGTTTCAATATTATGATTCTGCATTAAAAATGGTTGGCACTTTAAAGGTCTCAAAGGCTGGTAAACTCCCTTTTGAATAGGATCTGAATTAGATTCTAAATGCTCAGAGTATTGAGGTTTGATTTCTGCACTGACATTAGATTGTGGCTTGGGCATTGGTGGTTTATTAGTATTACAATCCATTTGTCTATTTCTAAACTTTGTAGAATATTTATAAAAATCTGACATCTCAAAAGGTTTTGATACTT
This sequence comes from Ctenocephalides felis, assembly GCF_003426905.1. Lineage (NCBI taxonomy): Eukaryota > Metazoa > Arthropoda > Insecta > Siphonaptera > Pulicidae > Ctenocephalides > Ctenocephalides felis. Next base: position 6,145,148 of record NW_020539725.1, on the reverse strand, counting down.
CTTTATAAGGGCACCACGTTCCTGGGGATACAACTTCTATATTTTTTGGCGATTCCACAGGAACCGTTCTTGGTGATAAAAATTGCTTAGTTGGTTGTTCATTAACAGTTTTAGGTGGAAGAGAATGATTAAAATGGTTTTCTTTGGGCGATTTTGCAAAGATGTCACCATTACCTTCGTAATACTGTTGTGTTGGAGAAGGCATGGCTGGTTTTGCCGTTGCTGTCGCTGTTTGTGCTTGATTTACATTTAAAGGTATGAATTTAGGAGAAGGCCTTGGAGGTTCTGTATATACAAAATTCTTTTCATATAAACCATCAATTTGATTTGGTAATGCACTCTGAAGGTATTGTGGATCCACATAATCATAATTATATTTACCATGTACTGAACTTCTAAAATTATCGTTATAATTTGCATTAATAGGAACATCATATGGATGGCTGATAGTTTTTGCTCTCTGTTTCACTGGTGAAATAGGCTGTTCATCTAATGATGTTTCATGCCACTGTTTTTCTTTTAAAGTGTTTCCACTGTTATGAGAACCAACAGATATATTGTCAGTAACATCTTCAGCCATTTTTAATTCTCCAATAGAATGTGAACGATTAGAATTCTTAATTTTTTGATTTGCTCTAATATTTTCACTTGCCATGGGGGATATATTAATTTTTCGGCGATCTAAACTACCAAATAAATTCCTTTCTGACTGATGATTGACATTGTAAGAAGGTTTATTTTTAATCTGCATTGTTTTTGAGGCCATGTTTTGTTCAAAGAAAAATTCAGAATTATGGTTTACAGGTTCATCAAAGTGATTTTGATAATGATCCTTTCTGGGATATGTAAAAAATGAATCTGATGCAATTGTATTTCTATAGTCTGAAATTTGATTTTGTAATTGGTCCACATATCCCACTTGTTGATTATCTATATTATATTTTGACAAACTCAATTGATCTCGTTTTACTGAATGATCATCAACTGGTGGTCTAGGCTTTTTTCTATACTTATTTGGTAAATGTATATTTGGTTTATTATTCATATAATAGTTATGAGCCACAATATTGTCTTCAATATTAGATATTTGAGGTTCATTATTTTGCATTACATAACGCATATCACCATGACTATAATGAGTATATCTATTAATATCTTTAAAAGAGCTAGGATTATGATCAGCATGCTGCAAATAATAGTTATCGGGAATGAATTCAGAATGCCTGTTGCTTGTGCTTTGGTGACTATTGTGACGTATGATTGGTGATGTATTGAAATTTTCTTCTGCTGAAGTACTATGTTGTAGGTCAACTTCCAGAGAACTACTTTTAGGAATTTGTGATATTCTCCTAGTCAGAGTCTCATTTATGCCAGCAAGTTTTTCTTGAGACTGTTTATACATATGTCTGTGTTTCCTGCGCACAGCTTTATTATTAGACAAGTTATTTGCCATGTGAAGAGCTGCTTCTGCAATGCTCGTTTGTACTTGTTTCTCAAGAAGTAATTTTCGAACTTCATCATCTTCATTGGTTATGCTGCCACATAGTAAATTTTCTGATAACTTAAACCCAGTTTCGACTTTACGACGTAAAGTTAAATTTACATTGGCATCGTTTAAATAATTCGTATCTGGCGGAGCCTCTGGCACTTCTTCTGGCGTTTCAGAAGGTATGACACCAGTTATGTCAGCCTCTTGTAGGCAAAGTCTTCTTAACAACTCATTTTTTTCTTGTAATAATAAAGTTAAAGCCTTTTTCCGTTGCTGTAAATACATAATGCGATCTTCATTACTGTTACTGTCATTTTCCATTTTCATTGAGATCAATTATTGCAAAGTTATTTTTAATTTTTACGTGGCAGACAAATCTAAGCTAATATGAATCATCTAAGATAAAAAATTCTTTTGCTCAGCATAAACTATAATAAATCTGAATATATATAGTAAACAACTATTATAAAATAATTAGCATCATTAATAAAAAGAAGTTAATCATTAATAAAAAATAAACAAAACCGAAACTAAACCAAAACAAGACATTAAATAAAATAGTATTGCCCGATGATATTAAAGGTAATAAAGATAGAAAGGAGGCGAAACTAAAATTTATTCTGTGATTTATCTTCTTGATTAATTATATCCTATGATAAATATTATTTCTATTTGTTATTGTTATTAATAATATTTATTACTTTTCAATATAATGCATAATTTCATTAGTTATTTAAACAACGCGTTTTTCAGTTTGACATTAAACAAACCGTCCCTAGACAACCAACAAAACTTTTCGAATCTAGAGGCTTTTTTGTAACATAATTTTCTAAAATATGCTTTATTTTTTGAATTAACCTTAACTGATATAAAAAATTAAAGCAAAATTCTGCAAATAATACATATGTAATGTGTAATACAAAATCCTTGCAGTAGTCGTGGCATTATTGAATTTTGAATTCGTGGTCGATTGAATGATTGAAACATAGATAAAAAAAGAGTATGGATTGAATCGTATTATACTTTGACAAGATTATATTGTATCTTGTCTTTACTCTTTACAATATAATAATCAAACTAATCATATTCTTTTTTTATCTGGATAATAATTACTTTTCAGTTTTTAGTCCTCTCTTGTATGTTAATCAAAATGGATAAGTGTGACCTGATTGATCATGTAATAGAAATTAGAATAGCCATGTTTAGTCTAGCAGATGTTTTTTTTATTTTTAGTATGCAAAATAATAATTTTGACAATAATTTTTAAAATATGTCATATATTTAAAATCAAAATTTCATAAAGTGCCACAGATATATACATTCGTTTCATATTTAATTTAGTAAAATTGCTTGCTATTTATAGACAAAATACAATTATAGCATTATCATCGCCGTCATGCCACAAACATTTCTAAAATAGAAGTCAAAAATAAATTAAGCACAAGCATGATCGTTGACATTATTTCACAAATTAAAAATAATTTATTCATAAGTATGTGACCTATGCACTTCACCTTGAACATTATTCCTTCGTTTATTGTGCAATCAAATATTCTTAAACAATATAAACCAAATGGCTACTAAGAGGAAACCAATTCATTCGAGCCCGCGGATGAATTTTCGTCCAAATATTGGTGAAAATGCAGAAGCCAAAGGAACAAAACCAACAGCACCTCCAACTTCTATGTCTGAAGTGTTAAATTTAATAATATTACATCAGTGTAGAAGAGTTATATTTTATAATGTGAATCTTAAAGTTGGTATATACTTAGCAGCAGTGTTCATTATTTCTTTAATAACGGACCATGCTTCAATACCAAGGACCTACTTCTCTAGGTCTAATAATATTTTTAACTTATATTTCGTTAAAATAGGCTGGCTGTGGACATTGTTACTAACAGTCCCCTTTATACTCTTAACCGCATATACTTATTGTTGTGGTAATAGAAAACAAATAATGAAGAATCACTTATTAAGACTTGGCATAGCCACTGTATTCTGGCTGTTTTTTACCAAATCTTTTAATTACATTGAAGTACAATATGGATATTGCAAAGTAAAAGGTTTCCTTACAAAGTCTACATGTTTAAGGAGTGGGCACGTTTGGAATGGATTTGATATAAGTGGACACACATTTTTACTTATATATTCCAGTTTAATACTTATGGAAGAAGCTAAAGCGATTATTGGCTGGGAAAGTATTAGAGATCATATTAGAAATGAGGAACATTTCAGAGCGCAGCAACAGCTTCAAGTAAGCTCAAATCCACTGAGATATTTGAATGATAATGAGCTCTACACCTTAAAAACATCGTACAGTAAAGTAACACCTTATATCCGATTATTGTTCATATCAATGACAATGTTACTTGTACTATGGGATGTAATGTTAGTTTCCACGATGCTTTATTTCCATATAATGATTGAAAAATTTGTGGCAGCGTGTCTGGCTATTTTGGTATGGTATTTTACTTACAGATATTGGTTTGCGCAAACCAAATTGCTACCATCCATGCCAGGAAATGGTGCATTCAAGTATCAACAAATTAAAAAACAAATGCCTACAGTAAATAGAAAAGCGTCGATGACAAATTCTTCAAATGGTAAGGCTATTCCTAAATTTATGGGAATGCCATTATATGTACCAAGGAATATTGACGATAAATGTAACGATAGTACAAATGAATTAAATGTGCAATAGTAAAGGAAAGATATAATATTAAAATAAATGGTGGAGTTATACATGACAATTACTTTTAAAAGACATTGTGTGTGTACTTTTAATACGGGAATAGTTATAATATATTTTTGTTATTTAATAAATTATTTAGATGGTTATACAATATTTCGAAAAAATGAAGACTATTTATTAATATCAAGAGCTATTTATTGAAATATATTCTTTATCTTACAATTGTGTGTTTTTACATTTTGTAATATGTATAATTGAAATATTATATATAAATATTAAATAATATATATATATATTATATTTATATTAAATATATATATATATATATATATATATATGCTAATTAAAAGCTCATCCAAATGTAATTTTTGCTTTTTTTTATTAAATTTATATCTTAAACATTTTCGTTATAAAAACAAATATTTTTTCTGCTATTTCTCTTCAATATTCATGTTTAACAATATATTTCTGATTGGATACTACCGTAATGTTTTATCAAAAATATGAGAACTGCAATAGTCATATTATAATCATATTGATGAGAAATATATCAAAGACATAATAACTAAGTAGTGCGTTAAATACAGCAGTCAACACAAAGTTCAACTAAATGTTACATTTTAAGTTCTTATTCATAATTTTTTTTAACGTCCGAAGAAGTTTGTTTTTGCAAGAAAATCTGTTTTACTAATTTTTATGAATTCTCGACGTTTCAGACGAATAAGACTAAAGTATGTTTGTGTGTGTGTGAACCGATATTTGGCCTTTCGTCGAACTTTTCTCAAAAACGGCTGAACCGATTTCGAATATTTAAAAACCATTTGATGTAACTTGATGAGAACTCGCGTTGGTTAGATTTTTGATACGATCGGCTGAGCTGTTTCTTTAGAATTAGGAGATAATTGCAAAATTTTTCGTTCACATTTTAGTCAAAAATTCTGAACCGATTTTCAAATTAAAAAACTATTCGAATGATATTATTTGGGAATCGTTGTAATTGGTATTTGACAAAGATCGGCGAAAGCCTTTCTTCGTAATTGATTGCTAAAAATTCTTTTTTCAACAATTTTAATGAATCTATAGAATTAATTTTAATTGATTTTAATGAATCATACATATATGTATGGCGCTGGTGGGCCATATATTATTAATTAATTAATTCTTGAATGAAATCGCAATAATTTTATTTCAACTCGATAATGACTGTTTATTAATGTCTCAATTGATAAAGATGTTGATATTACATTAAATCAAATCTAAATTTCGTTCACGAGAAAACGCTCGTTGGCAAAAAACTCGATACAATATTTTCGATCGTTTTAAAAAGCGCGACAATAATATTCGATCGTATAAAAACAATCAGATCGTTATAGCTTGCTTGATGCCAGATCCGAATCAACGTAGCCCAATATAATTTAGTTTTGTCATCAATTGACGTTATTCAACTGACATCTGTCATATGGTGTTTATTCCGCCATTGTCATCAATTGACGTCCTTCAACTTCATATGGTGTTCATTCCGCCATATTGTGTATGACGATATAGACTAATACTTTATCTTAACGGAGATACTATAAAATATTATAGTCCTACGAAAAGTATAAAGTGAATCTGCCGCTTCTAACATGGATTATTTTACTTATTCGTCATCTGTAAATGGTTTTTTATTTTTAGCTAGCAAATGCGCTATTTTATATGTTGCAATCGTAGCTCCTTTATGTTGTTGCAGCGTTTTAGTAAAAAAAACTTTGCTGTTTAGTCATTGAAAATGTTAAGGAATTTTTTAACTTTCCGTAGGGTAAGTTATTGTAATAGGCCGAAAATCAAAATTGAAAATTTTTACATTTCTCGACGTTTTGAAGGTTTCTGAACGTTTTGGCATACCTCAAAAAAATGGACGTGTGTGTGTGTGTATCTATGTATGGATACAAATTTCCAGTCACGTTTTCGGGCGCACGGATCAACCGATTTGAATGGTTCAAAAAACATTCGATTCCTATTTTTGGCAAAGGCAGGTCCAACCGTTTTGAAGATACGGAGCAAAAAGTGCAGAAAATAGAAATCGACTTTTTGAGAGAACGGAGTATCCGATTTGAATGATCTAAAAACATTCAATTACCCAGACAGCACAAGACATGCCAGGGAATGTCCCACTTGTCCTCACAATCTCCTAATATCGCGATATCCTATGAATATCCTATGAATATGCAACGGGACGTCTCAAAACCAAAGGACTCGAGCAGGTATAACGCACGGGTTCACGAACATGTCGCTCTCGTACGCGCACGGCTTGAGACCTCTAATCCTCTAAACGTATATGTTTGTCCCTTTCTCTTTCGTCGCGTCGGTTTTGCGCCCTTTAAGAAGGTTAGCGTCATCAAACAGACGCTATATATGTGGAATTATCATAGTTTTTGAGTAATTGAGTAATAATAGTGAAAATTTTATTTGTTTTATATAATTATATGAGCGTGTGTTATAAATAATTAATATTATTTATGAAAATACTCTAAAATTGAGTAATAATAGTGGAAATTTTATGTGTTCTATATAATTATATGTGCGTGTGTGTTATAAATATTGCAGCAACATATTGAAAGGGGGGCAGATATAAACGATGGTAATTAAAGCTTTCTGTGTACTGTTATTTGAAATACTATGTTACTAGTACAAATAGAATTTTTAATTTAATGCTGACATTTCCACCCTGCCAGCTTATCCAGCAGCCATGCCTAATTTTGTATCAAATGCTGTGTTTGAAAGAGAATTAACAAAGAAGAAATGCTCTCCACTATGTTTGTTGGAGGAGCTTCAACTTATGGATGAGGCTATTCTTCTGAGCAAAGATATCAAAATACAATTGGTAATCAAAAGTTTATATAAATTTATTTTTATTTGTTAACTTTATCATATACTAAACAAACTTTCTCTTTATATTCTGTATTTAGCCATCAGAGTCCAGCTATGAAAATCCATTTTTGATGATGGTTTGGACAAAGAATTTTGCTAGGGACGAGGAAAGGGCAAAATAAATTTTGTGATCTAGTGCCTTGCGATGTCATCACAGGTAATTTATATATCTTATACTTATGATGTGTTGTAAATTATGAATTAAACTAATATATAATTAATTCCAGGAATTGCTTTGAAAAATTTGCCGCATGAGACATAGTTTACTGTTTCAGAGGCTGCAAAAAGCTGGCTGCGACGTGCCAATAAATATTATACAAGGTATTTTTGTGAGATGTGTACTATATGTTTTTCCTATTTACAAAAAAATCATGATTATTGACTGGTTAGTTGTATCAATGTTAGTGCAAAATTTGTGCTGTGTACACATTTTTAGATGTAAAAAACCAAGTTTAATATTCACTCATAATGACATCAAATTGTGTCGATATATTTGGAATTAGAGATTATTTTATAAATCTCTGTCTATTTTGATTGATGTATCGCTCTTAAAGAACTTACTCATATATATATACATATATATGCATTTATTCATTTGTTTTCTATTTCAGGAGAGAAAATCAACCATGAACTAGGATTGAATGCCGAATTAATTATATTTTTAATATTGTAAAATAAGTTATTTTGAATTAAAGTTGTATATATTAAATTTTGTTATAAAATTATTTCAGGATTTTGTTATTTTGTAATAAAAGTTTACTTTGTGAAATTGTATTCTTTTATTTTATTTTTAATCCAAATTTATTTTTCATCTAAAAAGTAAAAAACAATTCCATAATTATATCCTATTCATGTCCGGTTTATGTCCGGAATATCCCGCGCGGGATATCCTACAGAACGTCCCATAGGTGCGACATATTAACATGTTTCGGATAAGATCAGGATAAGCGGGATATCCGTAAGGCTATCGCAGGGACAATGAATGTCCGCGCGTGGATATCCTGTGGACGTTTTCCAGGATGTCTTGTGTTGTCTGGGTAGTAATGATTGGGACAAGTGTTTATTAGTTTTTGGCAAAGGTAGGCCCAGCCATTTCGAAGATAAATATGTAAAAAATGGAAGTTTTTGAAAGAAGTAAGCGTCCGATTTAAATGATTCAAAAAACTTTCTGCTTGTCTTAACAAAATAATTGATATTGTAAAAAAAATTTTTTTGTTTTAACTTTTTTTTTTTCAAAAAAAATTTTTTTTTGAATATCGAAAATAATTCAGATTTTATTTTTAATTCTGACTATAGTTCTAATATACTTTAAACAAATAATTTCAACTTTGCAATTCAGTTTATATAATTCTTATAAATATTAGACAATGTTACAATATTAATAATATCTATTTGAAAACATTCAGTATTCTTCGAACATTTCGTTACGGTACGAGAAGTTCCAGCAATTTGCCTTAAGGCACAATGCCATACACCCCACTTAGTTTTCTTCTAATTTCAGAGTTTATTGGATAGTCACTATCAAAATTGAATGGACGGTTTTAAAATGTCGTTTAATACTTTTCTTTAGAATCGCAACACCCTTATTACACAATAAACAAATATACTTCCCTTTATTATCAACAAAACAATAAAGATTAATTCATTAATCGTTAAAATAATATGTTATTCTTGTACATTCATGATTAATTTGAAATTATTTGATGTTTTTAAAAACACTGTCACTGGACTCCGTGGTATATCATGTGACAAAATACTTCGCACGGACTATTCCATCCCCAAAAATAGCACACGTTCTTAGACGAGATCTAGCACATCTATGCTGCGTCTCCACTGTTACGAATCCGTGCGGCGAATGGTGCGTCACGAACAAATTTGCGCAGCGGAGTGATACTGTGCGAACGCACGAATTTCCTTCAAATTTGTCCACTGCGCATGTCCATAGCGCACTTTTTTCTTCTTTTTTTGTTTGAAAATGGGAGGGGGGGTTTATTTTTAGAATCACGTACCCTGCCGAACATGGTCGAAGCGACACGAAAATTTCAATAGCTTGCGTTCGCGGCGCTCGCTCCCGCCGCGAGCAACCCGACGCATCGGGCTGCCGAGAATACCCGAACCGATACTAATGGATTAGCGTCAAAGCGTGGATCAAAAATGTAAGTAAGCAGTCATTAAAATTGATGTACTAATTATAATTTTATCTAACTATTAGTATAGGAAATACATCGGTAATTAAGTTATAGATATGTTGGAATATATGTATATCCAACTAAAATATATTTTGGTAGACTTTATTTATCATATTTCAGAGTTAATTTTATATCATCATGATATTATCATGTATATATATATATATATATATATATATATATATATATAATATATATATATATATATAATACATATATATATATTATATATATATGTATTATATATATATATATATATATATATATATATATACTCTTACTACTTATATGACGTATCATATATTTATAATTAAAAATAAATTAAATGTTTCAAAAAAAAAATGGTAATATTGTATTATTTGCAATTACGCTAAATATCATTTAAAATCTTATTAATATGCAGACTGAATTTTTGCTCAAAGTCTTTTCTGACAAGTATTTATATTTAGAACAGAAGTAATAATTTTTATTCAAAACTGATAATTGTTGGTCAGCCTGCATTCTGTATTCGTATCCGTTATTTCTTTGAACTTGTACGTAAACGTTGATCTGTGCTACGGTATAAGTTCAATTGTACAGTGAAGGCATTGAGATATTTCATCTTATCCTCAATTTTGAAAATGGATATGCGTAGAGAAGATGTTATACTTCTTTACACTTCTTATAATTGAACTGTATCAAGAAAAAAATATTATGGAATCCTAAAAATTTCAAATGTATCAAATTGCTCGCAGTGTACGTCGCGCACAAGAGCCAACGCATGCGTGCGTCGCGAACAGGATTCGCCGCACGGATTCGTGCAGTGGAGACGCAGCATAAAGTCCATAACAAAGCGGCGTTTCATTTATTTTCACTATCGACCACGTGCTTCTTAGTCGCCAGAGCAATAAAGGACCAGAACAGGAGTCGTGGAATTAAACCGCTATGTCTATCATACTTTTACATTAACTGAGGGCGCATTCAAAGTTGATCGGGGGCGCCATGGCGCCCGCGGGCTCGCGTTGCCAACCTCTGCCTTAAGGCAAACTGCATGAACTCCCCGAAATGTAGTAATAATCGACTGAATCTATAAGAAATGAACATATAAATTTATACGTATACCGAGAGTTAGTGTAGGGCATTATAATGTGAGAAACTATTGCAGACTATTCAATTTTGAACTTTTTTTTTATTACACGAAAAAAATTCTAACACCAAGGCCAAATTATTCAAATTTTAATTTATTTTTATATAATTAACTCATATTAAATTTAATATATATTTAACTATTGCAAAGAATTTGAAAATAAAAAAAAATAGTTTGGGCTATAAACATGTTACAATTATCAGCACGAACGTCACCAGAAGAATTGAAGTAATTGCGGAGAATTTGGAGGCAAAAAAATTAGCAAATGAGGAAGCTCATCAGTTCAGGCTAATGGATTCTAGGATTGGGGCATAGATAAAAGAAGAGTATATGAACTGGGGACTCTGAATATATTCCCGATTATAACAAATAGATTAAAAAGACGGACACTCATAAGTTTCACACTAAATTATATGTATTTATAAATTATATTGTACACGTGTTTATAATTAGGTATTACTAAATCTATGTAATATATATGCTACTAATTAGTATCGATATTACATAGATTTAGTAATACCTTCTTACGAATACCTTCTTAAGAAAATAAAGTTATAAAAAATCTTTTATTTTTTTCAAAATTTTATACCCGATACTAATTAGTATCATATATATTACATAGATTTAGTAATACCTTCTTACGAATACCTTCTTAAGAAAATAAAGTTATAAAAAATCTTTTAATTTTTTCAAAATTTTATACCGATGCGCCGTCTCAAATTTAGTATTGCGCCCTTGAAGGCAACATGTTGCCGACCCCTGCCTTAAGGCAAAATGCCACTTACAACTAGTAAGTTTGATGCAGCAACAAAAAAATAAACAAACAAAAGAGTCTTTAGATCATTAATATCTTATATCCATTCTCATGTTGTTTATTTAAGTTTTATATGTTTATTTATGAATGTTTAATTTTAGGTTAGATCTACACTGAAACGCTGATATCGATAATTAAAAGTGTGAAGTCCAAAGTACCTTTCAAAATAGATTGTTTTGCAAATTCATTCTTACAAAGCCGCTTGTTTAATTCCAAAATTGTATTTTTGATCAGTAAATGCATCTAGTTTAAACATTAAGCCAAAGATATCATTTGTCATACTGAAGAAAATTAACGTTCAAATTATTTCAATTTATATTCTCGTACTTTCATTCAATGAAACTTCTAAATGCGATTTTCAATATATCTAGAACAATGCACTCAACAAGTAATAAAGTTTACTGCAACAGGTTAACTGGAAAAGTAGCAGTTGTAACTGCTTCCACTGATGGGTATTTATATAGACAATTTTCTTCCATAAATCATTTATATATATATATATATATATATATATATATATATATATATATATTATAGGATAGGATTTGCAATAGCAAAGCGTTTAGGAGTTGAAGGAGCTAAAGTAGTAGTGAGTAGTCGCAAATCTAAAAATGTAGAATCAGCTGTATCTACTTTGTTAAAGGAAGGCCTTGATGCACATGGTGTAGTTTGTCATGTTTCAAAAGCAGAAGATAGAAAAGCACTTTACGACCAAGCAGTACAAAAATATGGGGGTATTGATATATTAGTTTCTAATGCTGCTGTTAATCCAACAGTTGGGCATGTATTGCAAGTAAGAGATGTTTATAAAATGATACCATAATTTATTCAGAGGTTTGATTTGATGATCAGTTGTCACTTTGCCTCATTGTCTTTAAATAATTATTGGTGGTTATAAACATTATGTTCATAAATTTTTAGTGCGATGAACAATCTTGGGATAAAATATTTGATGTGAATGTAAAATCATCATTCTTGCTAGCTAAAGAAGTCTTACCATATCTTCGAAAGAGAGGAGGTGGTAGCATTGTATTTGTATCTTCAATTGCTGGTCTTCAACCATTTCCAGTAAGACATTCAATCAAGATGAATCTAAGAAAGCTTATTATAAACAATAAATTAAAAAATATATTATAGATTTTGGGTGCATATTCTGTGAGTAAAACTGCTCTGTTTGGTTTAACTAAAGCTGCTAGTCATGATCTTGCTTCAGAAAACATTCGTGTAAATTGTATTGCTCCTGGCATTGTAAAGACTAAATTTTCCAGTGCTGTAAGTATTTTTATATTTATTATTAAAAAAAAACGGAATTTGTGTAACACTACTTTCTGTAGTTACATGAGAGTGAAACTGCAAAAGAAGCAGCTTTGATGAATGTTCCCATGAGAAGGTATTTTTGAAATCTTTCAGAAAATTATATGATTTGGTAGAGTGGATATATCTATATAGTAATTTTACAGACTCGCAGATCCATCAGAGATGTCTGGAGTAGTTGCTTTTCTGGTGTCAGACGATGCTAGTTATATTAAGGTGAAACATTAGTGGCTGCAGGTGGTATGCCATCACGACTTTAATTGGAATTTTAAATATTTTACTCTAATTTGGATTTTATAAACTGCTTGGGTATATTGGATATATGAATTAACAATTCTAGCAATGTGAGAAAAACTGAATTAGCTCATGGTGGTAATACATAAACATAGCTACTCTATAATTGTATATAAGCTGCATCAGCTATTCTATAATTTGTATAATAAACCATTTGGAAAAATGAGGCCTAATTTTATATTTAATTACAATTGAAACTAAATTGTTTTTTCTTATGGTTTATTCATGATTGTACGCTTTTCATAATTAAACATAAAACAGCTCTCATTTAAATGTGTGCAGAGCTAATATTATGTATTCAGTAATTTATTAAGTCTTATGAAACTTAATAATCTAAATATTCTAAATATTTTTTTTATCTTTAATACCTTAATATTCTAAATTAAATATTTGCAATATTTTTTTTAATAAGGTGAAATTTTATATAAAAATAATAGCATTTAAGTTATTTTAAATAAATAAAATTATCCAACCATTGTTCGTTTTCTACCTCTTGCTCTCACTTCTTCATACTTTTCTAAAACACTAGCAGCAGCTGCTTTGTTGGAAGATTTTCTGTATGATTGTAGAATATTATTCCTCAGAACTTCACCAACATCACTATGAGTACTCAGTAATGCCCTTTCCAGAACATATAAATCTACTCCTTTATCTTCTGAAGATGTATCAATATGAGATAATCCAAAATCAATCAGTATTAAATTTGAATTTTTTAAAGAAATGCTATCAGACCAGTCCTTCAATTCTGGATTACTTGGCACAAGAAGAATATTAGAGCTCGTAAGATCACCATGAATGATATTTGCTATATGAAGCTTTGCAACCAATGCACCAATTTGATTTCCTAAAACATAGCACAAAAATGTGGGATGATATAAATTTAAATTGTAATTACTCAATATAACGCACTAAGAAAGTAAATTTAATGGCAAGTTTGATGCTTAAATTATAAGATGCTTCACTGAAACTTTGTTTTTTAGATTCAGACTTTGTTTGAAAGATTCAGAGTTTGTAAATTAATAAATTATTTGGCGAAATTGGAATAGTGTTGGGAAAAAATATATGAGAGCATACTTTTAGAAGACATAAACTAACCGACTAGCATCTTAGTACAGAAAATAATGGAGATAATGATAAAAAGAGTTAAGTATTATGATTAATACGAAGTTGTTAAATATATTAAAGCAATTATTACCTAGTGCTTGCAGTTCTTGTGCATTATCCTTACAGTATTTAGATATATATTCTTTCAATGTGATATTTTGTTCGAAATATTGCATTATAATAATGCGTCTTTCAAAATCGACCATGTAAATAGCAGGTGTTCTAATTCCAGCTGATTTGGATCGAACAATTAATTTTGCCTCAGATTTCATTCTTTCCTTAGTTAATATATCGTCTAAATCTGGATGTCTGTAAGATTTTTTAAACCTTTCCTTGACTAATACATGTTTTCCTAAGTATATGCCATGATAAATTCTTCCTTCGGCTCCTTGTTTAATTAATTTGAAACTATCGTCTAACATATTATTAATAATCTGTTTCTGTAAAGTAAATATATATTTATATTTTAGGTTATACAACCTTAACCTAAGATGTTTTAAAAATGACAGAATCGAAATTCGAATACATACTGTCATCATAAATAAAGATTTTCGCGGTAAGTTTAAAATGTAACGGAAAATCTAACTGCCGTAATTCAAATTTTATAGTTAACATAACGCACATGGTTATAACTATTTCATATTTATTGTTAATAATTAATATTATAAAAATCGTTTTTAACATTGTACGTGCATATATTTATTTCGTTTCCGAGTCCCGATTTGAGCCTTTTTCAGTGAGCAACTAAGAAGAAAACAATGTTTAAAAAATTATAAAACAGTCAACAATAAATATTAACTGCAAAAAGGTAAACTAATCTTGAAGAAATTACAGAATACAAATAAATATATTAAAAAACTATCAGTGTCTTATAAATTTGATATATGTAATGTTCTATATTTTTATACTGTATATAATCTATATAATGTAAAATATATTTTACAGTTGTGTGCACTGGAGAAAGGGTCAAATTGGGACTCGAAACGTATGGAAGTTATCAAAAAAATTGAACATATTTTAGGTTCAATTTTAATAACTCGATATATAATAAATATTTAAAAATATACATAACAATCAACAAAAAATATTAATTACAAAAAGATAAAAAGTTAAGAAAATTGCAGAAACAGAAAACAGTTAGAAAAATTGTAAAACTAACAATGGACATATATATATATATATATATATATATATAATTATATATATTAATTTTATATATTAATTTTATATTATGTTTTGAAGTTGTCCAGAAAAAAAGTCAATTTTAAATTAAATTTGGACTTAAAACTTGTTGAAGTTCATCAAAAAAATGTTTAAATTATTATATAAATATTTAAAAAGAACTATCAACCGGTATTTTGCAGTTATTCAATACATAAGAATCAAGTTTCTGACTTAAAAATGTATGAAAGTTTAT
>NW_020539725.1:6087908-6128799 GCF_003426905.1 Ctenocephalides felis | reverse complement strand
GCATGGTGTTAGGTATTCGATATAAATTGGGAAACATTATTTAGAACATATTGGTAATTTTCGCAGATGAAGCTTTTGTCCGTTCGTTTGTTGATGATACAGTTTTTGTTCAAAAAATATAGGCCGATTCCGAAAAGCGTCTTTGTGAGACTTTCGACTCATGATGAAGGACTTTGCGTCATAAAAATTGAACGTATGGTTATTTAGTTTTAAATGCTGCTAAAAATTTCAAGAAAATTGCTCCAGTAGAAGTTGAGATATCGTGGGTATCGTATTGAAAAAGACAATTTCAAGAAAATGTGTTTAAAGTTTCGGAGAGCGATATCTTCGAAAATAATTTAAATTATCAAAAGTCTTTGTCTACACAAATTCTTAATAATTAACATTGAAGATAAAAAAAAACTAAAATTCTAGACCAGAATACTTCCTTAACTATATAATATTATCACAAATATTGTGAAATATGTTCAACAAAGCATAGTAACAATTTAATCTAATAATTTTGTGCAACAAACCATACTCTATATGTTTGGGAATATTTAAAAAATCATATAACTATCCTATCCTTATTCTGATTCTTCCTAGTGTTCTTTACAAAAAATATATTATAAAAATGTAACTTTTCAATAACCATATTCAATGTCTTCTAGAGAATTATCATGTACAACTGCTGGTAAAGTATTTTTTAATACGTAAATGTTTCTAAAAACCAATGTCTAAAATTTTGTAATCATTATACAAACAGTGAAGCAGCATATAGAATACATTTGCTTTCTCAAAACTCTGTGTTGAAAATAACAGAGAAAAATAAGTTAAATAATAATATAATCAGTTATTTTACGGTGTCTTATAGACATAATCAGTGAATTAAATGATTGTGTCAAAATGATTGATATGACTTTATTTATAAGGTTGATTATCACTATAATTGATGAGATTTCGATTATTTTCAGGTAATAGAAAAATCTTTATCTCAATGTGAGGCAGATGAAATTTTTATGTCTTTCAATGGGGGCAAGGATTGCACTGTTTTATTACATATACTCCAAAGAGTTTATAAACTTAAATATGGTTCTGATGCACCTCCATTACTCTGTTTATATGTGAGACCTAATGATCTTTTCCTGAGGTATATACTTTTATTAGTAATTAGTTATATGATCCACTTAATCGAATAAGAAATCAATATATTATTTATGAGTGACTTATACGTATATACATAGATGCTATAGCATCATAATAATTAACATGATTTCCAAATATCTTTCGCATGGTTTTTGACTTTTCAAAATTGATTTAGGCTAAAACGTGATCGAAAAAATTAAATATGAGACGATCGTAACAAAAAGCTAACCGGCGACGCAAGTGCTTATTAAGTTTATTGGAATAGCCTTTAAATTTTGAAATCGGTTCAGCCGTTTTGAGTCGAGAAAACGTCGATGATAAGCTCAAAAATCGGCTCAAATACAGGCATATTTACAAATATCTCATTCGATTCAGAATGATATTCCATAAAAACATGAAAGTTAAAAATATTTTTGATTTTTTTATCCTCAGCATTATGGGATCCATTCTCTTCTGCAATTTTTAAACTCTATATTTTTATTATAAGTAAGGCAAACAATTACTTGTTTAATTATTATAATAATATATTACTAACTTTTAAAATCTAGGAGTTACATGTTTTATTACTGTTGTATCAATAAGTTTTGTTTTTTACCATATCATAGATAGAAAGTTTTGTGACTGAGTGCAAAAATCTGTACCCCATAAATCTAATAACATTTGACTCTTCCTTAAAACTGGCTTTAAAAGATCTGACAGTGTCGAAACCTCAACTCAAAGCTAGTTTCATGGGATCACGACGAACTGATCCACATTGTGGCAAAATGGAAGCAATTCAGGTTGCTATAATATTTTATGCATCATCAGATGATGTTAGATCTCAAATATGTTATTTGTTTTTTTTGTTAATTTTAGATGACGGACCCAGGTTGGCCTAAACTTCTGCGCGTTAACCCGCTGTTAGATTGGGATTTGTCAGATATTTGGGACTACATAATAACTAATAAAGTTCCATATTGCTCACTCTATGATCAAGGGTAATTACTAAATCATTTATTTGCTCACTAAAATAATTTAGTGAAATCCAAATAATAATTATAATAAATATATATATATAAATAATATATATTTATTATAATTATTATTTATGCATAAACACGAGTATAAACATCGAGTTTCTTTTTCTTTTAATTTGTAATATTTTTAGTGACCAACCTAAAGTTTTTTTTTCAGTTATACATCTTTAGGCTCCCGAAGTAATACTGTGCCGAATCCACATTTAAAATATATTACAACAGATGGTCAAATTAAATACCATCCAGCATATATGATGAAAGATTATGAATATGAGAGGGATGGTAGACTTTAATGAAAACAAAAATTAGCAAAACTTTCTGGGGATATATAAAAAAACAACACATTGTCTGGGTCTAATATATATTAAACCCCAATATTTAAATTTTCTGAAAATATTTGTATATATATAATCGTTCGTGCGGGTTCACTGAGCGAGTTGTGCAATGTTTTGAAATGCAGAAGTATGTGATGTATTCTTTATCTTAATTGTATTATATATATGAACAATTTAATATATCTTTAAAATTAGTTGAATATTTAACATAATATTTTACCACAAGAAAAAAAAGAACAAACATATTTTAAAAAATATATATTTTTATATACATTTATATATATATAATTATTTTACATTAGCATTAATGATAAAAAAGGCACTTATATTATAATTCAAATACTATAATTATTGAATTATATAGATATAGAAAATGAAATAACCTAATAATAAAAGCTATTAATAACAATTAATATCAAAGGTACTCATCAATTCAAATAAATATGATAATTTGGCTCAATAATATTCTATAATACATCATCACAAAGCATTCAAAATTTATATTGTTTGAGAATTAATTGGTCAAATTGTTTTGCATTGTTTTAAATATAGGCACATTTTGCACAAAATAAACCTAAAAATCAGAACAAGAAATGCTATATGAATTATAAGTAAACAAAATTAATTTGTTTAATGTGCAGATGAACTAAAAAGTTGCTTTTTTTGTTGCAATGATGGTAGAATTAGTCTTATAATATAACATGCACTCAAAAAAACATGTAATAATAAAGTTAAATAAATTTGATCCATTATTTTTCTGTGCATGAGAAATTATTATTGTTTTTTAGTGGACAAATTGATAAAAAATGTGTTTTGATCACAGTATCCTTGTTTCCTTAATAAACTTATTTTATACACTCAACTTATTTATTAACTTACATAAGTTAGTCATCCGGTTTCAATATTATGATTCTGCATTAAAAATGGTTGGCACTTTAAAGGTCTCAAAGGCTGGTAAACTCCCTTTTGAATAGGATCTGAATTAGATTCTAAATGCTCAGAGTATTGAGGTTTGATTTCTGCACTGACATTAGATTGTGGCTTGGGCATTGGTGGTTTATTAGTATTACAATCCATTTGTCTATTTCTAAACTTTGTAGAATATTTATAAAAATCTGACATCTCAAAAGGTTTTGATACTTCTTTATAAGGGCACCACGTTCCTGGGGATACAACTTCTATATTTTTTGGCGATTCCACAGGAACCGTTCTTGGTGATAAAAATTGCTTAGTTGGTTGTTCATTAACAGTTTTAGGTGGAAGAGAATGATTAAAATGGTTTTCTTTGGGCGATTTTGCAAAGATGTCACCATTACCTTCGTAATACTGTTGTGTTGGAGAAGGCATGGCTGGTTTTGCCGTTGCTGTCGCTGTTTGTGCTTGATTTACATTTAAAGGTATGAATTTAGGAGAAGGCCTTGGAGGTTCTGTATATACAAAATTCTTTTCATATAAACCATCAATTTGATTTGGTAATGCACTCTGAAGGTATTGTGGATCCACATAATCATAATTATATTTACCATGTACTGAACTTCTAAAATTATCGTTATAATTTGCATTAATAGGAACATCATATGGATGGCTGATAGTTTTTGCTCTCTGTTTCACTGGTGAAATAGGCTGTTCATCTAATGATGTTTCATGCCACTGTTTTTCTTTTAAAGTGTTTCCACTGTTATGAGAACCAACAGATATATTGTCAGTAACATCTTCAGCCATTTTTAATTCTCCAATAGAATGTGAACGATTAGAATTCTTAATTTTTTGATTTGCTCTAATATTTTCACTTGCCATGGGGGATATATTAATTTTTCGGCGATCTAAACTACCAAATAAATTCCTTTCTGACTGATGATTGACATTGTAAGAAGGTTTATTTTTAATCTGCATTGTTTTTGAGGCCATGTTTTGTTCAAAGAAAAATTCAGAATTATGGTTTACAGGTTCATCAAAGTGATTTTGATAATGATCCTTTCTGGGATATGTAAAAAATGAATCTGATGCAATTGTATTTCTATAGTCTGAAATTTGATTTTGTAATTGGTCCACATATCCCACTTGTTGATTATCTATATTATATTTTGACAAACTCAATTGATCTCGTTTTACTGAATGATCATCAACTGGTGGTCTAGGCTTTTTTCTATACTTATTTGGTAAATGTATATTTGGTTTATTATTCATATAATAGTTATGAGCCACAATATTGTCTTCAATATTAGATATTTGAGGTTCATTATTTTGCATTACATAACGCATATCACCATGACTATAATGAGTATATCTATTAATATCTTTAAAAGAGCTAGGATTATGATCAGCATGCTGCAAATAATAGTTATCGGGAATGAATTCAGAATGCCTGTTGCTTGTGCTTTGGTGACTATTGTGACGTATGATTGGTGATGTATTGAAATTTTCTTCTGCTGAAGTACTATGTTGTAGGTCAACTTCCAGAGAACTACTTTTAGGAATTTGTGATATTCTCCTAGTCAGAGTCTCATTTATGCCAGCAAGTTTTTCTTGAGACTGTTTATACATATGTCTGTGTTTCCTGCGCACAGCTTTATTATTAGACAAGTTATTTGCCATGTGAAGAGCTGCTTCTGCAATGCTCGTTTGTACTTGTTTCTCAAGAAGTAATTTTCGAACTTCATCATCTTCATTGGTTATGCTGCCACATAGTAAATTTTCTGATAACTTAAACCCAGTTTCGACTTTACGACGTAAAGTTAAATTTACATTGGCATCGTTTAAATAATTCGTATCTGGCGGAGCCTCTGGCACTTCTTCTGGCGTTTCAGAAGGTATGACACCAGTTATGTCAGCCTCTTGTAGGCAAAGTCTTCTTAACAACTCATTTTTTTCTTGTAATAATAAAGTTAAAGCCTTTTTCCGTTGCTGTAAATACATAATGCGATCTTCATTACTGTTACTGTCATTTTCCATTTTCATTGAGATCAATTATTGCAAAGTTATTTTTAATTTTTACGTGGCAGACAAATCTAAGCTAATATGAATCATCTAAGATAAAAAATTCTTTTGCTCAGCATAAACTATAATAAATCTGAATATATATAGTAAACAACTATTATAAAATAATTAGCATCATTAATAAAAAGAAGTTAATCATTAATAAAAAATAAACAAAACCGAAACTAAACCAAAACAAGACATTAAATAAAATAGTATTGCCCG
Organism: Ctenocephalides felis; assembly: GCF_003426905.1. Classification (NCBI taxonomy): domain Eukaryota; kingdom Metazoa; phylum Arthropoda; class Insecta; order Siphonaptera; family Pulicidae; genus Ctenocephalides; species Ctenocephalides felis. The sequence continues at coordinate 6,123,122 of NW_020539725.1, read as the reverse complement.
ATGATATTAAAGGTAATAAAAGATAGAAAGGAGGCGAAACTAAAATTTATTCTGTGATTTATCTTCTTGATTAATTATATCCTATGATAAATATTATTTCTATTTGTTATTGTTATTAATAATATTTATTACTTTTCAATATAATGCATAATTTCATTAGTTATTTAAACAACGCGTTTTTCAGTTTGACATTAAACAAACCGTCCCTAGACAACCAACAAAACTTTTCGAATCTAGAGGCTTTTTTGTAACATAATTTTCTAAAATATGCTTTATTTTTTGAATTAACCTTAACTGATATAAAAAATTAAAGCAAAATTCTGCAAATAATACATATGTAATGTGTAATACAAAATCCTTGCAGTAGTCGTGGCATTATTGAATTTTGAATTCGTGGTCGATTGAATGATTGAAACATAGATAAAAAAAGAGTATGGATTGAATCGTATTATACTTTGACAAGATTATATTGTATCTTGTCTTTACTCTTTACAATATAATAATCAAACTAATCATATTCTTTTTTTATCTGGATAATAATTACTTTTCAGTTTTTAGTCCTCTCTTGTATGTTAATCAAAATGGATAAGTGTGACCTGATTGATCATGTAATAGAAATTAGAATAGCCATGTTTAGTCTAGCAGATGTTTTTTTTATTTTTAGTATGCAAAATAATAAATTTTGACAATAATTTTTAAAATATGTCATATATTTAAAATCAAAATTTCATAAAGTGCCACAGATATATACATTCGTTTCATATTTAATTTAGTAAAATTGCTTGCTATTTATAGACAAAATACAATTATAGCATTATCATCGCCGTCATGCCACAAACATTTCTAAAATAGAAGTCAAAAATAAATTAAGCACAAGCATGATCGTTGACATTATTTCACAAATTAAAAATAATTTATTCATAAGTATGTGACCTATGCACTTCACCTTGAACATTATTCCTTCAGTTATTGTGCAATCAAATATTCTTAAACAATATAAACCAAATGGCTACTAAGAGGAAACCAATACATTCGAGCCCGCGGATGAATTTTCGCCCAAATATTGGTGAAAATGCAGAAGCCAAAGGAACAAAACCAACAGCACCTCCAACTTCTATGTCTGAAGTGTTAAATTTAATAATATTACATCAGTGTAGAAGAGTTATATTTTATAATGTGAATCTTAAAGTTGGTATATACTTAGCAGCAGTGTTCATTATTTCTTTAATAACGGACCATGCTTCAATACCAAGGACCTACTTCTCTAGGTCTAATAATATTTTTAACTTATATTTCGTTAAAATAGGCTGGCTGTGGACATTGTTACTAACAGTACCCTTTATACTCTTAACCGCATATACTTATTGTTGTGGTAATAGAAAACAAATAATGAAGAATCACTTATTAAGACTTGGCATAGCCACTGTATTCTGGCTGTTTTTTACCAAATCTTTTAATTACATTGAAGTACAATATGGATATTGCAAAGTAAAAGGTTTCCTTACAAAGTCTACATGTTTAAGGAGTGGGCACGTTTGGAATGGATTTGATATAAGTGGACACACATTTTTACTTATATATTCTAGTTTAATACTTATGGAAGAAGCTAAAGCGATTATTGGCTGGGAAAGTATTAGAGATCATATTAGAAATGAGGAACATTTCAGAGCGCAGCAACAGCTTCAAGTAAGCTCAAATCCACTGAGATATTTGAATGATAATGAGCTCTACACCTTAAAAACATCGTATAATAAAGTAACACCTTATATCCGATTATTGTTCATATCAATGACAATGTTACTTGTACTATGGGATGTAATGTTAGTTTCCACAATGCTTTATTTCCATATAATGATTGAAAAATTTGTGGCAGCGTGTCTGGCTATTTTGGTATGGTATTTTACTTACAAATATTGGTTTGCGCAAACCAAATTGCTACCATCCATGCCAGGAAATGGTGCATTCAAGTATCAACAAATTAAAAAACAAATGCCTACGGTAAATAGAAAAGCGTCGATGACAAATTCTTCAAATGGTAAGGCTATTCCTAAATTTATGGGAATGCCATTATATGTACCAAGAAACATTGACGATAAATGTAACGATAGTACAAATGAATTAAATGTGCAATAGTAAAGGAAAGATATAATATTAAAATAAATGGTGGAGTTATACATGACAATTACTTTTTAAAAGACATTGTGTGTGTACTTTTAATACGGGAATAGTTATAATATATTTTTGTTATTTAATAAATTGTTTAGATGGTTATACAATATTTTGAAAAAATGAAGACTATTTATTAATATCAAGAACTATTTATTGAAATATATTCTTTATCTTACAATTGTGTATTTTTACATTTTGTAGTATGTATAATTGAAATTTATATATATATATATATATATATATATATATATATATATATTACATCCAAATGTAATTTTTTGCTTTTTTTATTAAATTTATATCTTAAACATTTTCATTATAAAAACAAATATTTTTTCTGCTATTTCTCTTCAATATTCATGTTTAACAATATATTTATGATTGGATACTACCGTAATGTTTTATCAAAAATATGAGAACTGCAATAGTCATATTATAATCATATTGATGAGAAATATATCAAAGACATAATAACTAAGTAGTGCGTTAAATACAGCAGTCAATACAAAGTTCAACTAAATGTTACATTTTCAGTTCTTATTCATAATTTTTTTTAACGTCCGAAGAAGTTTGTTTTTGGAAGAAAATCTGATTTACTAATTTTTATAAATTCTCGACGTTTCAGACGAATGAGACTAAAGTATGTTTGTGTATGTGTGAACCGATATTTGGCCTTTCGTAGAACTTTTCTCAAAAACGGCTGAACCGATTTCGAAGATTTAAAAACCATTCGATGTAACTTGATGAGAACTCGCGTTGGTTAGATTTTTGATACGATCGGCTGAGCTGTTTCTTTAGAATTAGCAGATAATTGCAAAATTTTTCGTTCACATTTTAGTCAAAAATTTTGAACCGATTTTCAAATTAAAAAACTATTCGAAAGATATTATTTGGGTTCTGACAAAGATCGGCGAAATCCTTTCTTCGTAATTGATTGCTAAAAATTCTTTTTTCGACAATTTTAATGAATCTTTGTATGACGATATATCGACTATATATAGACTACTTTATCTTAACGAAGATACTAAAATATTATAGTCCTACGAAAAGTATAGTTAACTATATATCAAATTTAATATGAGTTAATCTTATATATAAAAATGGACCGCAAAATGTGTTGGTAAGCGCATAACTCAACCACGCCTGAACCAATTTGGCCAATTCTTTTTTAAAAATGTTCGTTGATGTCCAAGGATGGTTCTTACGGCGAGATAAAATCGAAAAATTGCCGGAAAACCCCTAAAAACAGCCCTTTTCTTTTTCACATACAAACATTAGTATTTTCATATTTTAGCCATCAGATACGGAATATTTACTCAAGTCAATGGAGCACTTTGGGTCTGAATTTTTTTACTGTGCTCCAATTTGTATAAAATTTTGAAATTAGGTTTATCTTACTCTCAAGTTCAAAAGTGAAAATAATTTAGACTCTTTTGCCATTTCCGGGGGGATGACATCCCTCTCAGTGATGTAATTTCTTTTTTTTTTCAAAATGACGTCGGATATCGATAAAAAAACTAATTATAAGAAAAAAATGTTTTATAATGTTTTTCAAAAAAACATGCACTCATCATTTTATTTAAAACAGTTGTACATTTAAGATCCATATGGATCTGGACCCACCCATATATATGGGTGGATGTATATACATTTCAGTATAGACTGTAGTGTAAAAAAACATAATAATTTTTAACTAATTGGTAAATATAAGAATAGGTTATTAAAAAAACTTGCAACTTTTGAATTGTAAATATAAGTACAGGACAACGTCTGTCGGGTCATCTAGTTATATATAAATATAATATATATATAAAAATAAATTAAATTTGGATAATTAAAATTTGGATAATTTGGCCTTATAGTGTTTGAATTTTTACCGTGTAATAAAAAAAAATCAAAATTGAATAATCTGCAATAGTTTCTCACATTATAATACGCCCTACACTACTCATCGGTTTACGTATAAATTTATATGTTCATTTCTTATGGATCAAGTCGATTATTACTACTTACATGTACATTTAAATGTACATTTCGAGGAGTTCATGCGGTTTGTTTAAGGTACACTGTAGAGTTTTTGGCTAGAGTCGCTCTAGCGAGAGCACTAATAGAGCGCTCTATGTAAAGTCCCATCGTGTACACATCGATCACTTTAGCGAGAGTCACTCTACGCTCCCCGTAGACAATATCGCTAGACAAATAATATTCAGTGTACACAGGGTCTCTGCACAACTTTCACGCTCTAGCTATTAACTCTAGCATTATTCAACTTGTTGGATATTTTTTTGTACTATACGTAGAGTTTTTTTTGTTTTGCTTTGCACTGGTTTGTTTGTGTTCCCAAGAAAAGTTGTTTTTTTGATTTTGGAAAATGGAAGCATTATGTGATGAAGAACAGTGCGAAAAGTTTGTTTGGGAGAAAAATAAATAAAATAAAAATAGAAATTTTTAGAAATAAATAGTACAAAAAATGTTTTTGAATTATTAACTTCCCGTAGGGCAAGTTATAGTAATCGCAAAAAAATCGAAAATGAAAATTTTTATAGATCTTTACGTTTCAAAGGTTTCTGAACATTTTGGCATACTTTAGAAAAAATGGAAGTATGTGTGTGTATGTGTGCGGATACAAATTTTCGTCGACGATTTCGGAAACACCGATCAACCGATTTAAATAATTGAAGAAACATTCGATTCATATTGATAAGGATTAGTAGATTGCTGATTGGTTTTTTGCGAAGGCAGGTCTAGCCGTTCCGAAGATACGGGGCAAAAAGTGCCGAAAATGGTAACTCAGTTTTTAAGAAAACGGAGCGTCCGATTTGAATAATTCAAAAAACATTTTACTTGTATTGATAAGATTAAGAATTGATCAAATTTTCATGAAGGCAGGTCTAGCGATTTCGGAGATCTAACGAAAAAAGTAAAAAAAAATGGCGGTCAAAAATGATCATTAGACATATGCAAATCAAATTATCAGATATTTTATAGAAATTTTAGCAATAAGTATATATTTTGTTTACATTCCGATGGGTTCCGTACCAATGTTTATCCGTTAGACAGCGACACGGCGCTTACGCGCTTTATATTTTGTCTCTATGCAGTTAAAGCAGTACGATTGCTTTGAAAAAAAGTTCAGATCTTCCAAAATATGTCAAAATGAAGAAAATGTTTTTTTTGCAAAAAAAAAAATTAAAAAAAATTTTTTTTCAATTTTTTTTTGTATTTTTTTTTTCAAAAAATGTAATGTTTTGTCCAATTTATAGTTTCTCAAAAATCTTATTTTTTCGAAGTAAAATTTTTTCAAAAATGTTAATCGTTTTTAAAAAATATAATAATTTTTGGTACGGAAAGTTCCAGCAATTTGCCTTAAGGCACGATTTAATTGCCTTAAAACAGAATTCCACTTACAGCTAGTTTTGTTTTGCTTTGTACTGGTTTGTTTATTTATCTATGTAGGTTATATGTGATAGGTTAGGTTTGCTTATTACTTCTATAGTCTAGATGTCAAAGTTACACTCTACCTAGATTAATATATATTAATATATTTAGCCACAAGTGTACATAGCTTTTTAGAGTGTCTAGGTAGAGTTGCTCTAGCACCTCTCACCTACTCCTCTCCTAGAGTACGAAATTGCTCTCGGAAGAGAAAAACACTTTACACTGTAAAGTTTACAGTGTACAGACAACGATAGAGCTCTAGCTAGAGAGTCTACACTCTACCTAGATTTTTCTCCACAGTGTAAAGCCGCCTTAAGGGGGTTGTTCTTTTTTTTACAAAAAATGCAAGGTATTTGTTTTTGTTTTTCTCAAAATGTATTTATCATAGAGACATGCGGTTTTTTTTAAACAAAAATTACAAAATCATAGAATATTACGCAATTTTCTTCTTTTTTTTGCGCCGTCATTTTTTTACCAGGGGGCTTTTTCCAAAATCGGTCTTGCAAAATCGATCTCTTTTGCGGTGCCACAGATAAATCCGTTGCGCATCGCCCGAAACAAAAAAAAGAAACTACGTTGAAGAAGAAGTTTGAATCCAGTCCTCCTACCAAAATGAAAGAAAAAAAGCAAGAAGGAAAAAAATGGCAGCTATTTAAAAAAAAGTGTCAAAAAATGCCTTTTTTTTGGGACGAGAAAGTTCGCAATTTTTTTTGCGTAATGTTATCAAGTTGTTTGAGGTAGGGGGACTAGGTATTACATGAACAAATTAAAAAAAATCCGACTTGTAGTTTTTTTTTAATTTTTGGCACCGCATTGAAAAAAGTCAATTTGAGAAAAACGTATTTAAAGTTTTTAATATAATGTACTAAATACACCATTTAATTTAATGTACGAAATACACCATGGTGTTCAAAGATGCTGACACATTAAAAAGATGTGCATGAGGTATTATAATAAAAAAGAGGCAGCTGGCATACAATAGCTCGCGGACCGATAAAAAAACGCTTTCAGAGGTATAGAGATATATATATATCTATAACTTCGTCAAAAAAATAGATATTGAGATGATTTTTTTTTTAAATAATTCTAAGGTTTTTAGCTTTCAAAATATAAAAAAATCTCAAAACCGAAACAAAAAAAATAAAAAAAGAACAACCCCCTTAAATCGTTTATTACTACATTTCGGGAAGTTCATGCAGCTTGCTTTAAGGCAGAGGTTGGCAACTCGGACCCGCGGGTGCCACAGCGCCGCCGATCAACTTTGAATGCGCCCTCGGCTAATGTAAAAGTATGATAGCCATAGCGGTTTACATCCACGACTCCTGTTCTGGTCCTTTATTGCCCTGGCGTCAAAGAAGCACGTGGTCGATAGTGAAACATGAAACGCCGCTTGTTATCGCTTGCTAGATCTTATCTAAGAACGTGTGCTATTTTTGGGGATGGAATCCTAGACAATATTAGAATACCCCGTGTTCATAGTCCGCGCGAAATATTTTGTCACATGGTTCACCCCGGAGTCCAGTGACAGTGCTCTTAAAACTATCAGTAATTTCAAATTAATCATGAATGTAAAAGAATAAAAACATATTATTTTAACGATTAATGAAAACATCTATATTGTTTTGTTGATAATAAAGGGAAGTATATTTGTTTGTTGTGTAATAAGGGTGTTGCGACTCTAAAGAAAAGTAATATTGAACGACATTTTAAAACCGTCCATTCAATTTTGATAGTGACTATCAAATAAACTCTGAATTTAGAAGAAAAAAAAATCCTTAAAATTTTCAATGACTAAACAGCAAAGTTTTTTTTACTAAATCGCTGCAACAACATAAAGGAGCTACGATTGCAATATATAAAATAGCACATTTGCTAGCTAAAAATAAAAAACCATTTACAGATGACGAATAAGTAAAATAATCCATTAGAAGCGGCAGATTCACTTTACAAAGAATTTAAAAATAAAAAAAAAAATAGTTTGGGCTATAAACATGTTACAATTATCAGCACGAACTGAACGTCACCAGAAGAATTGAAGAATTGCGGAGAATTTGGAGGCAAAATTAGCAAATGAGGAAGCTCATCAGTTCAGGCTAATGGATTCTAGGATTGGGGCATAGATAAAAGAAGAGTATATGAACTGGGGAATCTGAATATATTTCCGATTATAACAAATAGATTAAAAAGACGGACACTCATAAGTTTCACACTAAATTATATGTATTTATAAATTATATTGTACACGTGTTTATAATTAGGTATTACTAAATCTATGTAATATATATGCTACTAATTAGTATCGATATTACATAGATTTAGTAATACCTTCTTACGAATACCTTCTTAAGAAAATAAAGTTATAAAAAATCTTTTAATTTTTTCAAAATTTTATACCGATACGCCGTCTCAAATTTAGTATTGCGCTTTTAAAGGCAATCAGGTTGCCGACCCCTGCCTTAAGGCAAAATGCCACTTACAACTAGTTTAAGTTTGATGCAGCAACAAAAAATTAAACAAACAAAAGAGTCTTTAGATCATTAATATCTTCATATCCATTATCATATTGTTTATTTAAGTTTTATACGCTTATTTATGAATGTTTAATTTTAGGTTAGATCTACACTGAAACGCTGATATCGATAATTATAAGTGTGAAGTCCAAAGTACCTTTCAAAATAAATTGTTTTGCAAATTCATTCTTATAAAGCCGATTGATTAATTCCAAAATTGTATATTTGATCAGTAAATGCATCTAGTTTAAACATTAAGCCAAAGATATCATTTGTCATACTGAAGAAAATTAACGTTCAAGTTATTTCAATTTATATTCTCGTACTTTCATTCAATGAAACTTCTAAATGCGATTTTCAATATATCTAGAACAATGCACTCAACAAGTAATAAAGTTTACTGCAACAGGTTAACTGGAAAGGTAGCAGTTGTAACTGCTTCCACTGATGGGTATTTATATAGACAATTTTCTTCCATAAATCATTTATATATATATATATATATATATATATATATATATATATATATATATAGGATAGGATTTGCAATAGCAAAGCGTTTAGGAGTTGAAGGAGCTAAAGTAGTAGTGAGTAGTCGCAAATCTAAAAATGTAGAATCGGCTGTATCTACTTTGTTAAAGGAAGGTCTTGATGCACATGGTGTAGTTTGTCATGTTTCAAAAGCAGAAGATAGAAAAGCACTTTACGATCAAGCAGTACAAAAATATGGGGGTATTGATATATTAGTTTCTAATGCTGCTGTTAATCCAACAGTCGGGCACGTATTGCAAGTAAGAGATGTTTATAAAATGATACCGTAATAAGAGGCTTGATTTGATGATCAGTTGGCACTTTTCCTCATTGTCTTTAAATAATTATTGGTGGTTATGAACATTAAGGTCATAAATTTTTAGTGTGATGAGCAATCTTGGGATAAAATATTTGATGTGAATGTAAAATCATCGTTCTTGCTAGCTAAAGAAGTCTTACCATATCTTCGAGAGAGAGGAGGTGGTAGCATTGTATTTGTATCTTCAATTGCTGGTCTTCAACCATTTCCAGTAAGACATTCAAACAAGATGAATCTAAGATAGCTTATTATAATCATTAAAAAACATATTATAGATTTTGGGTGCATATTCTGTGAGTAAAACTGCTCTGTTTGGTTTAACTAAAGCTGCTAGTCATGATCTTGCTTCAGAAAACATTCGTGTAAATTGTATTGCTCCTGGCATTGTAAAGACTAAATTTTCCAGTGCTGTAAGTATTTTTATATTTATTATTAAAAAAAAAGGTATTTGTGTAACACTACTTTCTTCAGTTACATGAGAGTGAAACTGCAAAAGAAGCAGCTTTGATGAATGTTCCTATGAGAAGGTATTTTTAAAATCTTTCAGAAAATTATATGATTTGGTAGAATGGATAATTCTATATATTAATTTTACAGACTCGCAGATCCATCAGAGATGTCTGGAGTAGTTGCTTTTCTGGTGTCAGACGATGCTAGTTATATTACAGGTGAAACATTAGTGGCTGCAGGTGGTATGCCATCACGACTTTAATTGGAATATTATAAATAATTTACTCTAATTTTGGATTTTATAAACTGCTTGGGTATATTGGATATATGAATTAACAATTCTAGCAATGTGAGAAAAACTGAATTCTCTCATGGTGGTAATACATAAATATAGCTACTCTATAATTGTATATAAGCTGCATCAGCTATTTTATAATTTTGTATAATAAACCATTTGGAAAAATGAGGCCTAGTTTTATATTTAATTGCAACTGAAACTAAATTGTTTTTTCTTATGGTTTATTCATTTTTTGTACGTTTTTCCATAATTAAACATGAAACAGCTCTCATTTAAATGTGTGCAGAGCTAATATTATGTATTCAGTAATTTATTAAGTCTTATGAAACTTAATAATCTAAATATTCTAAATATTTTTTTATCTTTAATACCTTAATATTCTAAATTAAATATTTGCAATATTTTTTTTAATAAGGTGAAATTTTATATAAAAAAAATAGAATTTAAGTTATTTTAAATAAATAAAATTATCCAACCATTGTTCGTTTTCTACCTCTTGCTCTTACTTCTTCATACTTTTCTAAAACACTAGCAGCAGCTGCTTTGTTGGAAGATTTTCTGTATGATTGTAGAATATTATTCCTCAGAATTTCACCAACATCACTATGAGTACTCAGTAATGCCCTTTCCAGAACATATAAATCTACTCCTTTATCTTCTGAAGATGTATCAATATGAGATAATCCAAAATCAATCAGTATTAAATTTGAATTTTTTAAAGAAATGTTATCAGACCAGTCTTTCAATTCTGGATTACTTGGCACAAGAAGAATATTAGAGCTCGTAAGATCACCATGAATGATATTTGCTATATGGAGTTTTGCAACCAATGCACCAATTTGATTTCCTAAAACATAGCACAAAAATGTGGGACGATTTAAATTTAAATTGTAATTACTCAATATAACGCACTAAGAAAGCAAATTTAATGGCAAGTTTGATGCTTAAATTATAAGATGCTTCACTGAAACTTTGTTTTTTAGATTCAGACTTTGTTTGAAAGATTCAGAGTTTGTAAATTAATAAATTATTTGGCGAAATTGGAATAGTGTTGGGAAAAAATATACGAGAGCATACTTTTAGAAGACATAAACTAACCAACTAGCATCTTAGTACAGAAAATAATGGAGATAATGATAAAAAGAGTTAAGTATTATGATTAATACGAAGTTGTTAAATATATTGAAGCAATTATTACCTAGTGCTTGCAGTTCTTGTGCATTATCCTTACAATATTTAGATATATATTCTTTCAATGTGATATTTTTTTCGAAATATTGCATTATAATAATGCGTCTTTCAAAATCGACCATGTAAATAGCAGGTGTTCTAATTCCAGCTGATTTCGATCGAACAATTAATTTTGCTTCAGATTTCATTCTTTCCTTAGTTAAAATATCGTCTAAATCTGGATGTCTGTAAGATTTTTTAAACCTTTCCTTGACTAATACATGTTTTCCTAAGTATATGCCATGATAAATTCTTCCTTCGGCTCCTTGTTTAATTAATTTGAAACTATCGTCCAACATATTATTAATAATCTGTTTCTGTAAAATAAATATACATTTATATTTTAGGTTATACAACCTTAACCTAAAAATGTTTTAAAAATGACAGAATCGAAATTCGAATACTGTCATCATAAATAAAGTTTTCGCGGGTAAGTTTAAAATGTAACGGAAAATCTATCTGCCGTAATTCAAATTTTATAGTTAACATAACGCACATGGTTATAACTATTTCATATTTATTGTTAATAATTAATATCATTAAAATCGTTTTTAACATTGTACGTGCATATATTTATTTCGTTTTCGAGTCCCAATTTGAGCCTTTTTCAGTGAGCAACTAAGAAGAAAAACAATGTTTAAAAAATTATAAAACAGTCAACAATAAATATTAACTGCAAAAAGGTAAACTAATCTTGAAGAAATCACAGAATACAAATAAATATATTAAAAAACTATCAGTGTCTTATAAATTTGATATATGTAATGTTCTATTATTTTTATACTATATATAATATATATAATGTAAAATATATTTTACAGTTGTGTACACTGGAGAAAGGGTCGAATTGGGACTCGAAACGTATGGAAGTTATCAAAAAAAAAATGAATATATTTTATTTTCAATTTTAATAACTCGATGTATAATAAATATTTAAAAATATATAGAACAATCAACAAAAAATATTAATTACAAATAAGATAAAAAGTTAAGGAAATTGCAGAAAACAGTTAGAAAAATTGTAAAACTGACAATGGATATATATATAATATTAATTTTATATTATATTTTGAAGTTGTCCAGTGAAAAAGGCCAATTTTAAATTAAATTTGGACTTAAAACTTGTTGAAGTTCATCAAAAAAATATTTTAAACATAATAATATGTTTCTTAACATAATACATAAACATATAAAAAGAACAATCAACCGATATTTTGCTGTTGTTCAGTACATAAGAATCAAATTTCTGACTTAAAATGTATGAAAGTTTATCAAAAAATGATTTAAAAGTTTAATTTTTAATAACTGGACTTATACTAAATATTTGAACATTTTTAGAACAATCAACAAAATATATTAATTACAATAAAATGAAAAGTTAAAGAAACTACAGAATACAATTAAAAAAATAATAAAACTATAAATGGATTAATTGAATTTATTATATTAATTTTGTATTTTGTAGTTGTCTGAAGAAGGAGAATCAAATTGGGTCTTAAAACTGATGGAAATTATAATACGTTAATATAAAATAAACATAATTTCGATATATTTTTAACAACTGAATAGATAATGAATATTTAAAAATTCATAGAATAATCGATAATATTAACTACAATAATATAAAATGTTAATATGTCAATCGGTAACATGAATTTACACAAAAATATTTCTATTAATTTTATATTAAATTTTGTTGTTGTTCACTGAAGATGAGTCAAATTGGCACTTAAAACTTATGTAATTTTATCAAATAAATGTTTCAATTATAATCAATTTCATTTACAACAACTGGCTGTATAATAAATATTTAAAAATTGATAAAACAATCAACAAAAATATTAATTACAATAATATAAAATGTTAATAATATGTCAATGGGTAACATCATGCTCTATACTTGTATTTATGGGTACATAAACGTAAGTTTATACAAAATGTTTCATATTAATTTTATATTTTGTAATTGCCACCGAAGAAAAGTCAAATTTAATATCAAATTAAATTCCTAAAACTTATGGAAGCTTATTAAAAAAAAGGTTTTAAGAATAATTTTTTTTTGTCTCTTTAATAACTGGATGGTTGCCTGAAAAAATACATTATTGTTGCTAATTATTTTTCACCGTGTAAAAAATTATATATATATATATATATATTATAATTTTTATAGTTTATCAGAAGTTTTTTGGAGCACATAGGTGCACGTCCGAGGTTGTCTTGTTATTTTAAAATTTCCCCTGCCAGAGCCACTACAATAAATCTGTTTAAAACTAATACGCTTTTCCCGAAAACACACCTAACTTCAGTCTTCTTGCATCAATAAATCACTACTAATGACAATAGTATCAGTGAGTTTTGTTTCAAAATATTGACTGTTTTCCAAATTATTTGAATTAAATTCAACATGTCAGCGCAAGATCAACTATCCAGTGATGAATTGATACTATATCATCACAGATATAGTTATTATTCTCAAAAGGTAAAATGTAATTGATAAAAATTATCTTTGCAATTGTTATTGAACGGGATTTCATCATGTGATTTGTGGTCGTCACATGTTGAGGTGCGTAGAATGTGGGTTACCGCTCATTAGATGATGGTCATTACATATAGAGTACTATATTTATATTTATATTTATATTTGTATTAATGCCGATACATAATTAGTTTTGTTTAAATAAAAAAATACAATAATATAAACAATCTTAAGCCTAATAATAAAACTATGTTATAAAATTGCTAATAATTTAATTAAATAATTAAATTTTATAATAACATTACGAATTGTTTAGGATGTCATAAGACATGAAATAGAGTTTTCAGGAAAAAATATGGCCAAATTCATTTTTATTAACTTCCCGAAGGAGAAGTTTATGTTTTTTATTTATTTTATTAACTTCCCGAAGGAGAAGTTTATGTTTTCATCAAAAAATCCGATTCGCTAATTTTATGTTTTCTCGACGTTTCAAGCCATTCTGAATCGAATGAGACCAAATTTGGAAAAAGTATGTGTGTGTGTGTGTGTGTGTGTGTATGTGAACTGATTTTTTGCCGTAAATCGACGTTTTCTCCAAAACGGATGGACCGATTTCAAAAATTTAAAAGCCACTCGATGTATCGCAATGAGGACTATCGTTTCTGAGTTTTATGCGGCGATCGGCCGGGCCGTTTCTTTGTAAATTGCAGAAAAGATAAAAAATTTTCGTCCACGTTTTAGCCCGCAGTTCTGAATCGATTTTTGAAAATTCAAAAACCGTTCGAAAGATGTTGGTTGAGAATCGTGCTGATTAGTTTTTGGTAAAGATCGGCCGGGCAGTTTTCTTGTAATAAAGTGTTAAAAAAAATTACGACGATTTTTATTACTTTTTTGACGGTAGATACCATAGTCTTCTAGATCATACTAAAATATTCTGGCACCTACGATAACTCGTTTAGCTTTAAAAATTTGTCAAAGTTTGCAAAAATTGGTTTTTTGGCATTTGTCAAAAATTTTTTGGCATTTGTCAAAAATTTTTTGGCATTTGTCAAAATTAGAACTTTCATCGACGTTTGCTCAAAAACGCCTGAACCGATTTCAGAAATTTAAAAGCCATTTGATGTATTTCGGTAAGGACTATCGTTTGTCAGTTTTGTGCGACGATCTGCCAAACCGTTTCTTTATAATTTGAAAAAAAGTGTTAAACTTTTCGTCCACATTTAAGCTCATCCTACCGAACCGATTTTGAAAAATCCAGAACTGTTCGAAAGATATTAGTTGGGAATGGTACTGATTAATTTTAGGTGAAAATCTACCGAGCCGTTTTCTTGTAATTAACTGTTTGAAAAAAAAAAAATTTAAGCCGATTGTCATGGAACTTTTTTTGGCGATATACATCATGGTCTTATAGAACTTACTGTAATATTACGGCCTTACGACAAATAGTCGTAAATAATAAAAAATTCATCAAACTTTGCTAAACTTATTATCGTTTTTTTAAAGTAGGATTGATTGATTGAAGTATATTATTTACATTTTTTTTGATTAAGTCGATTATTTACACATATCGGGAAGTTCATGTAACTTGCCTCAAGGCTAAATACCAAACCAACTAGTTTTATTTTATACGCCTATGAGATAAATGAGATTAATATAATATATTTAATTTATTTCGTGTAAACTTGATTTTTTAACTTAATTTACTTTTTTATCTACTATTTTCTTATTGTTTACACCTTTTTCAGATTAAAGGCACAGATGGTTCTTTTAACCCCACCCACTGAAAAGTTTCATAAAAGTCATATATAAGAAAACCGTTGAATCTAACTTAAAAATAACAATACATCTATAACACATTTAAATAACGTAGTCTTAAAAATTATATTAAGGTTTCGTAAACTAAATACATATATTATAAACAACAAATCTCACAACCAAAAAACTAACAACGAAAAAAAATATTTTTGTTACGGATTTTCAAAATTTGCCATTTATCTCGCGATATCAACGACGTAAGAACTGAGGTGATAGCTTATCATACATCTTTTCCCTCTACTTTCAAATAGTTTTATTAAAGATTTTTTAACTTTACTTGCTTTTGAGATATCGGTCGTGAAATTTTTATCCTGCGGACCTTTAAGCACCTTTATACAGTCGTCAGCTGTACAGCGTCATAATGTGAGAAACTATAGCAGATTATTCATCCATTTTGAAGTATATTTTTGATTACACGTTATTGAAAATCGAACACTTAAATAATAAATTAAAATAAATAAATTAAATAATATATATAAATAATACATATGAATTTATTTTCTAAAAATCCAAATTGTCATTAATGTTTATATTTTGTATGACTATATGATATTTGAGAATGTTAATTAAGACCAGGTATTGCCATATAAAGTTTCATTAGAATCATCAAAAAAAAGTTTTTTTACACGGCTGACCAAAACTAATCAGGTTTTGTCAAAAACTAATCAGGGCAATTTATAATAAATTTTTAAAATAGATGTATGGTTTTTGATTAAAATGTGGACGCTTTTCTGCTTATTTTGGAAAAAACGGCTTAGCCAATTCCCAATTGCACCAAATAACTAACCAACGCGAGTACTTATCAAGTTTCATAAAAATGCTTTAAAATTTTTGGAATCGGTTTGGCCATATTGGAGAAAAAGTCGACGAAAGGTTAAAAATCGCTTCATATACGCATACACATACTTTTTCCAAATTTGGTCTCAATCAATTCAGAATGACTGTAAACGTCAAAATACATAAAACTAGCAAATCGTATTTTTCGCGAAAACAAACAAAGATAGTATAATTTAAGCTTGCCCATTATTCCAATCCAAATTAAAAATGGCTGTTAAGTGTTATAATTTTATTCAACAATTTTGCCAAAATCTTGAACCAATTTTGAAAAATAGGATGGTCCTCAAGAAATGTTAGTTCGGAATAATATTGATTAGTTTTTGTAATAATAGGCTGAGTCGTTTTTTCGCAACTAATCGTTCACGATTTTAATAAAATTATGCATATCTAGTGATAGTGTTCATGGTTCAAACGAATATCCTAAAATATTTTGATGCTACCATATACTTTAATTATAATAAATCGGTAAAGTTTCGGTAATAAATATTATTTTCGTAATCAAAAGTTGAAAATTTTATCGTCACAATTTTAAAAGCTGCTAAATATTATTATTCATTGAGAAGTCGATTATTTGTACATATCAGAAAGTTCATGTAACTTACCTTAAGACAAAATTTTAATTCGATGTTTTATTTTTAATATTATTGGAGTAAATAATCGTCTATATCTTTATTTGCACATTTTTAATAATAAAGTACATATATTTTAGCAATAATATACATTAACTATTATTCAATTAAACAGGTTCTTCTAGCCCTTCATGAAAAAGGGCTGCCATTTGTATCAAAACCTGTGGATATGGCTCGTGGTGATCAGTACAAACCATGGTTTTTAAAACTTAGTCCTAAAGGAGAAGTCCCGATTTTAGTTTATAAAGGACAAGTGACTTCTGGGTCAGTGAGAATTTTAAATCAGCTTGAAAATATTGGTGCAGGAAAAGGTAAAAAAATTGGAAAAGATCAAATATCAAAATACGACGTAGAATTTTTAAACGGTTCAATAATCATAATATCTGATGAAGATAACGTATAAGGGTAATTGATTTTATGCGATTGTATTTTAGATAAAATTCAAACTCTTTTACCAAAGGATTCAGAAGCATATGAAACAATTCAACATTTTCGCCATTTAATCGATTTAGTCCCAGTAGGAGCTGTGACTATGGCTTCCTTTTTACATAGAGATTATATTATAGACGCCAAACCTCCATTTAATGAGCGAGTGAGAGATTTACTTCTAAGTAAGTTTTGAGCATATTTTGATAACAAAATATATTTTTACTTAATAATTACATTATTATTATACATTGGAATAAGTTCATGCTAGACTTAGATGGTAAGAACAGTAAAGCAACATATATTAACATATTTTCATATTTCAATTAGATACTAAATTTTAAAAATAGATATCTTGCAAAACATGTACTTTATGCGTCCAGTCTATAAGAAATATGCATAATACCCGAAGGCAGGTCCAAGATGTGAAAGCAACCATCAATGATTTCCTGTCTCTTCCTCGCCTACCATTCCTATTAACAGTATTCCCCCTTTTTTATACATTTTTTTCAGAAAATTCTGCTTCCATGCTTCCTGATCTTGCGCTTCGGCTTTCAGTTCCCTGTATTTTCTCTTCTCGCGTAAGTCGTCAATCATCTGCATTCGTTTTTTTCCCATTCCTCTCAGTCTTTCTATTTTACCTTTGACTACGTCGTGTAGGAGGCACTCTTTTTACAGAATGGGTCCGATCCAGTTTCCTTTTCTTTTCAAGATCGTACTCAGTAGAGTCCTTCCTTTGTACTCTCTTATCAGAATTTCTTCATTCGATTTGTCCACTTAATCTTTCGTCTTTCGCATCGCATTTTAAAACACTCCAGGTATAGTTTATGTCGGTCTTCTTAGAATGCATGTCTCTGATCCTTACAGAGCTATGCTCCAGACATAACACTTTATTTCTCTCCAAAGTCGAGACTCAGTTTGCTCGCCAGTATGCATGTATACATTTATTATATGCATATATTACATAAGTCATTCATTTTGAAAGTTTAAAGTCCATTATCTTTAATTTAAAATGCTTAAATTAAAGCATTAAACAGCATAATTTTTTTTTGCGGTTTTACAAAATTAAAAATATACGTAAGATACATGGTTGACTCGCAATGTTAAATCGCATTTGAAGGGTTTAATTTTATACATCATATTGAAAAGTCGCTATTATTATGTCTATGATATTAGCTTTCTTGCCTTTATGGACTTTAGGTCACTTTGAATATAAAAATTTGTTCTGCTACAAAAAGATAGATCGCTTAAGTCCGTTAAATATAGCTTAAAAAAAAATAGTATAAATAATATATATATATATATATATATATATATATATATATTTAGATAATAAGTTCAAGAAGTGTCGGTATTTTAGTGATGTGATGCTTCTTATCCTTTTATATTATATAACGATGACAATACAAAATTCCTAAATTTTTTACGTCTACTCCGACGTGCCTATAAATAACGAATTTGAATGACTGTGTTCTCATCCATGATTGCTTAGTACAAAATTTTATATGGTTCATTTCTTAAAAATCGCATCCTGCATACTTGAGTTTCATTGTAAACTGTTTCTTTCAAGAAACTTTCTTTATTGAAACGTTTCTTTATTGATATAAAATTTTCTTGTCTCATTTTTTTGATATAAAAGTATTATATTTTTAACTTCCCGTAGGGCAAGTTATAGTAATCGCAAAAAAATCGAAAATGAAAATTTTTATATATCTTTACGTTTCAAAGGTTTCTGAACATTTTGGCATACCTTAGAAAAAATGGATGTATGTGTGTGTGTGTGTGTGTATGTATGTGCGGATACAAATTTTCGTCGACGATTTCGGGAACACGAATCAACCGATTTGAATAATTTAAAAAACATTCGATTCGTTTTGATAAGGAGACGTGCTGATTAGTTTTTGGCAAAGGTAGGTCTAGCCGTTCCGAAGATACGGGGCAAAAAGTGCCGAAAACGGTAACTCAGTTTTTAAGAGAACGGAGCGTCCGATTTGAATAATTCAAAAAACATTTTATTTGTATTGACTAAATGAAGAACTGTTCAAAATTTTGGAAAGGCAGGTCCAACAACTTTGGAGATATGGAGGAAAAAGTAAAAAAATGAGCCATTTGGCGGTCAAAAATGATCATTAGACATATGCACATCAAATTATCAGATATTTTATAGAGATTTTAACAATAAGTATAAATTTTGTTTACATTCCCATGGGTTCCGTACCAATGTTTACGCATTAGACGGCGATGCGGCGCTTACGCGCTTTGATATTTCGTCTTTATGCAGTGAAAGCAGTACGATTGCTTTGAAAAAACCTACAACATTTCCAAAATATGTCAAAATGAAGAAAACATTTTTCTTTTCAAAAAAAATTTGTTTTCAAAAAAAATAATTTTTT
The DNA here is from genome assembly GCF_003426905.1 of Ctenocephalides felis. NCBI lineage: Eukaryota > Metazoa > Arthropoda > Insecta > Siphonaptera > Pulicidae > Ctenocephalides > Ctenocephalides felis. The sequence goes on along the minus strand of NW_020539725.1, from coordinate 6,103,601 downwards.
TTTTAAAGTAATTTTTTGTCAAATTTATAGTTTCTCAAAAATCAAATTTTTTCGAAGTAAATTTTTTTCAAAAATGTTAATTGTTTTTAAAAAAATAATAATTTTTGGTACGGGAAGTTCCAGCAATTTGCCTTAAGGCACGATGCCTTAATTGCCTCAAGACAGAATTCCACTTACAGCTACTCTACATTTTTAATTATAATAATTTTATAGCATATATAATAATTGTCTTTTTTACATTTCTACGCTTTATTACGCTAAAATCTCTGTCATTAGGAGAAAATGCATTCCCTGGTATTAAAAATCAAGAAATTTTGTTATTTTATTATTTTCCATGCATAAATATGCTACTAGAGTATACTTAAGTAATATATAATAAATATAATTTTCATTTATATCACTTCCGATCGCATCATAACATCTTTGACCTCGCGCCTGATAAGGGCTTAGGCTGGACAGAATCGTCAGGCATATTGCACATACCTTTTCAAAGTCGCTTAGACAAACACATATGTAAATTTTAACCTTATAGGACCAAGTTTTTTTTTTAATGCATATATATCTTCCTCATAAAAGCGAACCTTTAGACTCGCCTGGCAGGTACTTGTGCAGCTTGAAACCGTCTGGCAATCTGATTTTTAAAATTCTCTGTAAAAAATAAAATCGTATAAAAGCTCACGAGAACAAGTTCTATTTTGGTTTTTAGCATTTTCAAAAAACTGGTAGATGATGATGATGAACAAGACAAATCCAGACTATGGTTTTTGTACTTATTTTGCCAAAATATCTAGATGATTCAGTACTCTTGGTCTAATAAGAGCATCAAAACGAAATGACATTAATCTAGGTTAAATGTGATTGCAGATAATATCCTTAATTTTGAATAAATAATGTCTAGTACAATCAGTGATTAGATTATATTATAATTTAGCATTTATTAAATAATTGTTAAGAGAATATTGTGAATTATAGACGCTGCTCGTAATTCAAGCAGCGCCTTGCGAGAGCGCGCACGAAACGTGGATGAGCAGGAATCTTCCTTATTATTGAAAAAGGCAGAAGCGCAGGAGCGGATGAGAGCAAAATTAGGAACACCAGAACAATTCGAAGCACTTCTGAAACAAATTGATCTCGTACTGCAACAAATTGAACATCAACTTGCTGTTAACATAGGTTGGTTCATTTGATCAATAAATGTTTAATAAATATTTATTGCTCATAATTATCTACCTGTCACTTTTCATTATTAGTTCCATTCAAGGTATATACATAAATTTTCAACTAATAATAATAATAATACGTTTTCAATTGCATACATATAGCAATCTAAATATAATGTTATCGTCGGTTTGCTGTTGTCGAACTATATCAAAAAAAATCAAAAACATATATATTTCATTAAATATAGGTATGTACATTACATTTACCATGGATTTTTAACTTCCCGAAGGAGAAGTTTATGTTTTCATCAAAAAATCCGATTCGCTAATCTTATGTTTTCTCGACGTTTCAAGCCATTCTGAATTGAATGAGACCAAATTTGAAAAAAGTATGTGTGTGTGTGAAAAATTTTTCGTCCACGTTTTCGGAAAAAAGTGTTAAACTTTTCGTCCACAATTAAGCTCATACTACAGAATCGATTTTCACAAATCGAAAACTGTTCGAAAGATATTAGTTGGGAGCAATACTGATTAGTTTTAGGTGAAAATCTACCGAGCCGTTTTCTTGCAATTAACTGTTGAAAAAAAAATTTAAGTCGTTTTTTATGGAACTTTTTTTGGCGATATATATCATGGCCTTATAGGACTTACTGAAATATTACTGCCTTAGGACAGGTAGTTTAATTTTAAAAATTCATCAAAGTTTGAAAAAATGACTAGTTTTTTTTGACGTTTGTTAAAATTAAAATTAGACGATTTACTTAGTATAACGATAGAGTACTTGGTCTTACTGAACATACTAAACCATTAAAGTCCTACGGAAACTGGTTTAATTATAAAAATTATTGATTTGTGAAAATTTGCTTTTAGAAAATACTCCAAATTCCCGTGTTTGCGTTTTCAAATATCATAATTAAAATTCAAACATCAAATATCATAAATTAATTATTTTTTTTTGATTATGTCGATTATTTTAACATATCGGGAAGTTCATGTAACTTGCCTCAAGGCAAAATACCAATACCAACTAGTTTTTTTTTTTGAATATAATGTTATCGTCGGTTTGCTATTGTCGAACTATATCGAACTGAGTGAGAATTTGACTGGACGTCAGTATTTTTTTTTTATATACAGTGATATCCCGCATAACGTATACCTCGCATTATGGACTCTGTGCATGACGAAGTTTTTTTTCCGAGCGCGAACGTTCCACACAACAAACTTTGCTTCACACAACGTACTGAACCGTTATTATTCGTAGTAAAAAATATGCTACTGCTACTCAAATTAGTTTGATACCTTACCTTCGAGCAGCCTGTTGTCAGGAGGCTGTGGCAACGATTTTCACTTCGAAATATAGATAGCAATATGTTTTCCTTACCCGGCATTGCTGCACTAAAAAAAGACCTATTAGATAAATTTTAGAAATAAAATCATCAAATATGGATAGATTGACCATCGGGTAATCATCTAAAAATACAAAAAAAGAAGAAGTTTCAGTCCAACATCTTACAGGACGTAAGGGGGTCTTCTTATGTGATGGGTTGAAAAAATCGATTTTTTTTCATGAATTGCTCCTTTGACATGTCTAGAATACGGAAGTAAAGCGATTTTAGAAAATTCGAAGTCGTTTTAAAGATACAGCAGGTAAAAGAAAGAGCGGTTCGGAGCGCTGAGTTGGCAGTTGAAACGCGTTTTTCTCAAAACTGTGTTTTTCAAACTTTCCTCCATTGTATCTCAGAAACGGCTGGACCGAATTACTTGAAATTTACAGGGCACACTCAATATATTTAAACGCATGGAATGAACTATTATCAATCGAAAATTTTTAAAACTTCGATTTTTTTATAGCAAAAAACAAAAAAAAAAACGCCTAATTTGCAACTTTTATTTCAAATGTCTATCAAAAATTCAATTTTTTTCATATTTATTTGATTATAGGTCATTTCGTGCTTTTAAGCCTACAAATTAAAACGCCCTTTATTTTTTTTTCGGATAAGCCGATCAGCCGGAATCGTGGAGGAAGTGGGAGCTCTTTTTTTCGAGGCGGGGGTGTTCAGAGCGCTGTAACTCTAGTTTGACTGAATATTTTTAGCTGAAATTTTATATTTATACTGTCCAAATATGTGTTAATAAATGATAAAAAACTTGAAGCTCTAAATATTTACTGGTCGTAGAAAAAAACTCCTAAAATATCCCTAAAAAACAGGTCGTCACATAGAGGAAGATCCCCGTAAGGTTCTGATTGCTGTTGAGAGAGTAAATGAAAAAAAAAATAGTTCAAAAGAGACCTTTAAAATTTTTGTTCCCCCTGTCAATACATACTTGTTGCAGAAAAAGATTACACTTAAATTATCTCGTTATTGGGTAATTTACATTTATACCTCAAAGGTCTCGAAAAATTTTTAGAAGTGGATGATCAAAAAACCGAGGTAAAAAACAGTCAACTTTTTCTATTCAACGATTTTTATTGCATAAAGTCCATAAGAAATTTTTGGTCAAATGAAAAGAAGTGCAAGAATTCGTAAATGTTTACTTTTTAAACGTGACTGATGCTAAGAAAATCATAAATTTGCACAATGATGAGCTTACCTATCATTTGCAGTAGGTCTTAAAGAAGAGAATAAAAGAAACAGCTTTCGACAGTTTTTTTAAAAATTCAGAAGGTAAAAGGGTAAAACAGGAAGCAGTACCATTCTGATAATAACTTATTTCGTTAATTAGTAATTTATTTTTGTAAATGTCTTAGTTATGGTAAAATATTTCTTAATTTATATGACCATATTTTAATCTACGCTTTATATGGAATAACGCTTTTTGCATAACGAACTTTCTCCCGGAACAAATTAAGTACGTTATGCGAGATATTATTAATGTATAGAAATTTTTACACATGTTCTGAAATGGACATTAAGTAAAACTGTAGGAAAAAAAGACTTTAAAAATACAAAATCTTCTGACCATTCATCAAACCAAACCTTCATACCTTCATAGTTCACACCATGAATTCCAGACTGGTAATGTGTAGTTTTTTTTTGCGAATGGGTTAGCATGATCCTCGAGGCGGCTTTGCAATTGTCTGATTGTGTTAAATGGTTTATTGTGTTAATGTCGGCGTCTTTATGTATTAACCAATTCTGCACATGCTTTGGGGCATTCAAAATTCCTTAGTAATATATTAACTAAAAGTAATGTATTAACTTCCCGTAGGGTATGTTGTAGTATTCGCAAAAAAATCGAAAATGAATTTTTTTATATATCTTTACGTTTCAAAAGTTTTTGAACATTCTGGCATACCTTAGAAAAAAATAGATGTATGTGTCTGTGTGTGTGTGTGTGCGGATACAAATTTTCAATGATTTTGGGAACACCGATCAACCGATTTGAATAATTCGAATAACATTCGATTCGTATTGATAAGAAGACGTGCTGATTAGTTTTTAAATAAGGCAAAAAGTCAACGATACATGGTGTTCCCAAGCGGTCTCCCATCTAAGTACTACCCACGCCCGATGTTGCTTGACTTCGGTGATCGGACGAGAACCGGTATATTCAACATGGTATGATCGTTGACGACAAGTGAAAAGTGAAAATCAGATATAAGTATGAACTTCTAAACGTAACCAGCTTGTCGTTATTCTAATCCGTGACGTAGGTAGTGTCTATTCATACTAAATAACTTAAATATATTTTAAATAATTTGATATTAAAGGATACAATAAAAATCATTTTTAACTTCCTGTAGGGTAAGTTATAGTAATCGCAAAAAAATCGAAAATAAAAATTTTTATATATCTTCACGTTTTAAAACCTTCTGAACATTTTGGCATACCTTATATTAGAAAAAATGGATGTATGTGTGCGTGTGTGCGTGTGTTTGGATACAAATTTTCGTCGACGATTTCGAGAACACCGATTTCGATAATTTAAAAAACATTCGATTCGTACTGATAAGGAGACGTGCTGATTAGTTTTTGGTGGAGGCAGGTCTAGCCGTTCCGAAGATACAGGTCAAAAAGTGAAAAAAAAGGTAACACGGTTTTTAAGAGAACGGAGCGTCCTATTTTAAAAATTCAAAAAACATTTTACTTGTATTGACAAGATAAAGAATTGATCGAATTGAATTTTTATAAAGACAGGTCTAGCGGTTTCGGAGATCTAATGAAAAAAGTAAAACAAAAAGCCATTTGGCGTTCCAAAATGATTATTTCAAAGCAATCGAAACGCGTAAGCGTGCATCGCAGTCTAACCAATAAACATTGGTACGTAACCTTTAGAAATGTAAACAAAATTCATACTTATTAATAAAATTTCTATAAAATATCTGATAATTTGATATGCTTATATCTAATGATCATTTTCGACTGCCAAATGGCCTTTTTTCTTTTTTCATTCGATTTGTGAAACCGCTAGACCTGCCTTTGCAAAAATTTAAACGGTACTTCATTTTGTCAATACAAATAAAATGTTTTTTGAACTAATCAAATCGGACGCTTCATTCTCTCAAAACCTGAATTAACGTTTTTAGATCTTTTTGCCGCGTATCTTCGAAACGGCTAGACCTGCCAGAAACTAATCAGTACGTCTCCTTATCAATACGAATCAAATGTTTTTTGAATTATTCAAATCGGTTAATCAGTGTTCCCGAAATCGTCGACGAAAATTTGTATCTGCACCCACACATATACAATCATTTTTTCTAATAATAAGGTATACCAAAGTTATAAATCATTCATATTTTTTTAATTTCTGAAACGTAAAGATATACAAAAAATATTTTTGATTTACTATAACTTACTCTACGGAAAGTTAATAATAGCAAAAATTCAATTTTAACCTATAAAAACTTTTCAAAAATCAGAGACAAAATACTAGAGAACATCGTGCGAGCTCTTACATCTTATTAGTAAAAATTTGCAAAATTCTCAGAGAAACTTTATGCAGTAACTTTTAAGTTATAAATTAATTTATCTTTTTCTTTGTAATTGTATATCAAATCTTGTTTACAAAAATGGATACGATTAAATGGTGTTCGAGAAAGTGCCAAAAAGCTGTTTTCTCGAGATCGTTTTTTTATTGAAAAGTCAGAAATTGAGTTCACTTGAATATTATAATTAGATTTTCTGCTATGAAGTTTAATATCATTACACTTGATGTTTTAAAGATGAATTTGATATTTCAATTACTATTTAGGTATAAATGAATTGCTGTGTAGCAAAACTTTCACTCTGGCTGATGTTAGTTTAACGATACTGCTGCACCGTCTGGACGCATTAGGATTGGGGCATAGATTCTGGTCAACAGATTTGAAGCCAAATTTAAACGCCTATTATCAGAAGGTTCAATCTCGCGAAGGATTTAAAAGAACTGTTCCAGATATGAAGTATCATCTATCAGCAGTTGCGCACAATGCTCCCACGTATATGTTGGCAGGCTTTGGAGTATCCGTTACTGCGCTTGCAGTTCTCACCAGTCTGTCGGTTTACAAAGTGATGCAATGATTTAAATGATCATTAGAAATATTTTTACTGTTTCTTGACAAATATTTATTATTAAATTTAATTATTCGATTAAATCTATATGCCAAATGCCAAATTTTTAAATTGAGTTAAAATATTTGATGTATAAGACAGAATGGTTATGAAGAGGCATTTATTTTACTTTTAAAATTGCAATTGTATTAGAAACAGAACAATACATAAAAAATAGAAAATAGTATTTTTGTGAAACCCAATATTTAACCTAGTGTAATATGTACCTTTTTGACGTTGAAACATATTTGAAATAAATAGGCCGTTCATCGAATTAAAAAAGAACGAAAGAACATTTTTTTATTGATTATACGTTTCGGCACTTGATGTTTGTTATCATTCAGCAAATCAAACCAGAACAAAAACAAAAACTTAAAACACTAAATAGTAATTTAAAACAACTATTTTTAAAACTTTAATAGAAAGCACATAACTATAATAATTTAAACCAGAACATAAAAAAGTAGAAATAATGCCTCATATGCAAGAAGATGCTTAATTGCTTATCCATTGACAATCAAAATAGATGTCAACCGAACTAGAACCATCGGAATAAATAAGCCATTTTGTACACTCTGACTCCCCATTTCTCATTTTTCTCTATTATAATAGGTATCAATTTTTTTAACAGAACTCGCAGTTTTCTTAACGTCCCATTCAGCTGGTTCTTCTTAATTTTGGCTGTTGGCTGGCTATACAATTTCTTCCCTTCACGTTCAAATATTGTTGTTAAAACTTTTTTAACTCTACTTGTTTTTGATATATCGGTGATGGCCCTTTTTTCCTGCAAGACCTTTTAGTGCGCTACCCTATATGAGGTCTGGAGCATCTCGTGAATCTTATTCAAACCAACACGATAAACCACACATCGATATACGAAATTATGGTGGAATTTTATTGCTAACATCAAAGAAAAATGTTCTTGGAAATTACGATTAGATTATGTTTATTTATCCATGGATTAGACACAGTGGTGTTGTCAAGCCAGAACATCGTTTCGGCACTTCCGTTTTGGACCGGAACGTGTTCCGGCAAAAATAAATTTTAAAAAAACCGTACGGTCCTCATCTCTAGCGTAGTTCATTGCCATACCCAAATGGACCTACGGCTTATGCTGATAGTTTTTATTATACATTAATGTACAAACAAATTTAATGAACTGAAATTTCCAGATGGTGGTTTCCATGGAAAATTTCCAATATTGCAGTATTGGAAGATATTTTAAACTTTATTAGTTTATTGTTTTAGTGATGCCAAACAAATGGCGATAAAAACGTGCAGATTTTCATCTGAAATGTATAGGTTCTGGTTCTGCTCCAGAGGATGTCGATCCACACTTCTGGTCTGATCGTCTGCCTCGTAGATTATCAATAGAGCGATTAAGCGACCACTGGTAGATCCGTTGTCCCAATTGTCGTATCCAAAGGAGTGCCTTGGGTCGAGCAGTAGATGTTAATTTAAATTGCTGGTTAAAGTAATGTCTTTTCGGAGTTGTGAGTTCTTCAACTTAGGTATTATCTGAAAGATGCTTCTTCTATTTTACACTAACAAAATGAAAGGTCCAACTTTAATGACTTTGCAGTTTATTCTTCCTTCTTGTTACAAGTTTTCAGACTGACGGAATCTCCGCCTATTTCTATCATAAGACCTCTATATCTTATTGTTACTCTGATGTTACTTTCTGATACGCTGATTTTCTCCAAGCTACATCTTGTTGCTCTGATGTTACTTTTTGACTCTCCAACTTGTATGGACGATCTATACTCTATTTATTATAGATAGCGGCGTGACATATGTGCGCATTCGCGCTTTGACCGTGTACTTTGATTGTTTATTAAAGTCGCACGAAATGCATTATTACTAGGCTTGCACCGAATATTCGGTTACTATTTGGTAAACGGCATATTTGGCACTTTTTTTAATATTCGGTCGAATATCGAATAGATAAAATCAAAGGCGCCGCCGTCGCTCAGCGACAAGATTGTTGGTGATTTATCGTTCATGCGATAAAGAGCTCGCGATGGATCTGTATATTTACATAATATGAAGAAATGATTTCGTTATTGCATATAGAATAATTTAAACTTTTGAGATTATAAATGAACACTATTTTATTGTTACATATTTATATTATTCAATATGAATCATTCAATGGTTACACACATGTGCTAAAACTGGCTCTTTATCGCAAAATATACAAACAATATTTTTGATCATTTTTTATTTATTTCATAATGATTAGCATCCATAAGAAATAATATTGAGTTTATAAAAGAAAATATTAAGTATTTATGAAAGAAATAATTCGAAATACATTTATATATAAGTGATAAGTATCGCCTTTTTAATGATTTTACCATTTATTTCTTTATCACATGTGGTATTCAAGTGTTCGGTATTCGGCCGACTAGTGTAAATGGTGCCAAATTTTCTAAATAGCAAAGAGTAGGCGAATAGTACTATTCGCCACTATATAGTGGTTGCAAGTCTAGGCATAAAACTTAAATAAACATGTAGCGCGCTAGTAATATATCAATTAATTGATATATTAGTAATTACTAATAGCAATTACATTAATACAAGCAATATTAGGAGCAAGAACCTGCCGAATATTCGGTATTCGGCATTTTGCCGAATATACTATTCGTTGCAAGTCTAATTATTACACAATAGTGCATTACAGGGAAATTCCCATTTTTGCAGTTTCCACATGCCCCACCCTTAGTGTAAGAATTTAAGAATTAAAAAAGAGACATGAGCTAAAAAAACATTGCCTTCAGGGGTTATCAGACAAAATTACCTTGAGATTTTTTATGTTTGATGTGAGTTGGCAGCAGATTGTGGTTTCCAGTATTGCAAACCTCTTCGATGTATTACAATGAATTAATATATGTTCAAATGTTTATAATAAGGAAAAACATATTTTGTGAAACAATCATTTAATCTGAATGAGATTTAGATAAATGCATCTTAAAGTTAACTTTATTTAGCTTAACACGAATCCACGAATCGACGTAGATTTCGTCATGATTTCGTATTATGGTGCGCCTGTTAATTTCTAAAAAGCTTAGCTCGTGAGGCTATCGGGGTACAGTTGACAACAAAAACATGCGTTCAAATTTTAAAGTATTATGTGGTATTATGCTAGAAGCAATTCTATTAATATAAATAACAATGAAAGTGACATATTATAAATTGTGATGTTGTACTTCTTGATATATATGAAACTGACAAATGACGTGCGCAATGTGTGGGATGTTCATTTGTTTTTCAATTTGATTGTTTTGTGAAATGTGATGTTCAGATGTTTATTGCAATATTTTCAATGTGATTTATTTTAGAACTAATAATGAAAGTCAAGTGTTTATTCACAACATGGAGCACATTGTAATCAAACGCAAGAAATTAACTAAAAAAAAGCCGCAGAATGGAAAAAGTGACCAACGATCAAAAAGGAAGCAGCATAAAAGTGCTTTTGAAAACCAAATCGTAAAATTTGGAATGAATCGAATTCATAATCCAAGTAAAATACAAACCGTTCATAAAAGAAAATCAATGATAAATGATAAAGAGAGATTAACTACAAATCAAGGTATATATGCGAAAAGTATATTTAGTAAAATTGCCCGTAAACATGATTTTAAATATGAAGAATTCAAAGGACGCATAAATTGCGACCTGCAAAAGATCTTGAAAGACAATTTTGTCAAAGAAACATCCCATCGCAAACATGACGATCTTCCAATAAAATATGATTTATCAACCATTGTGAGTGAGCAAGGAATTGAGAGTTGTAAGAGTCCGAATGCTATTTGTGGAATAACATATAATGATGTTGAATCAGTTCAAAGTATAAAGAATGTTGATGTTGAACCTAAAATTATGCTGCGTAGAAAACGAATGAAGGATATTGCATCATTATCCACCTTTAACCAAAATAATGTTATTGAAAAAACATTATTTCATGAAAATCCTATATGCACAACTTTTTTTTATTTATGCAACCCAAAAAGAAATAATAGGAATAAGAAGTCATCGTTTGGTTCAGATATAAATGTTCGATTTAAATTTTATCTTGATGGTATAATAAACACAGTAAGTGACCAATGCAAAAAATTAAACATTACAGTTTTAAGCGACACAATATCAACATTAAAAAATATTTATACACAAAGTCACTACTCAAGAGAAAGGCACCACAAATTAATTTTTGATTTTGATAGTGTACCGTCAATAAATAAAAAATTGAAAATCAAAGAAAAAAATTTGACCCAAATGAATTTACAGTTGATACAATCACATGTATGAACCCATTAAATATGTTTTTATCTGAGAAAGAAAAAAATAATAAATATATGCATAAAGATAAGCAGTACAGTACCAGGAATTTTGAACCTAACATGCGGAGTAATTTATATAACTTTGATCATTATTCTTCAACTAATTATGGATTTGATTATTTTGAAGGAATTTCTAGGAGAAAACAAGTTACAAAATCTAAATTTTGTTTTGAGACTCCAGAATATCAATATCAGAAGATGAATTTATGATTTTGCGGACTTACTACTGAAAAGTTTAAAATAAATATGATTTATTATATGAACATTAACATACAAATAGTGAAATGGTGTCTTTTAATCTGTAGATACAGGTAGGTTGAAAACGTTGTTATGTTTAGCATTTTGTTATCAAAGAAATATTTTAGTTTGTGAACATTTGAACATAAATAAATAAAGATTTGTGTGAACTAATACATTTTATTTAAAATCAATCTTGTGTGATATATATATATATATATATATATATATATATATATATTGCAAGTATATATATAAAATATTATTTAAGTTCTCCGCAATTCACTATTTTAACTTTCTGATTAGGAGTACCAGATTTGGTTCCACACCTTTCCATTTTTTTTATGATGTCCATACCACTAATGACTTGACCAAATACGACATGTTTCCCATCTAACCATTCAGTCCTGCAAATGTACAATTAAAATGAGTTATTTATATTCAATATTACTAAGAAATATAAAAAATAGTGTTTTGTCATATAAAAAAACTATGTAAAAATTGATAATGAAATAAAATTTATAAGTTACACTGTTAATTATAAAGAAATGAATCAATCAATTTTTACATAAGACTATGTGTAATGAAATTTTAAAAAAGGAACTGTTATTTTTTAAACTTGCATTGTAAAATGTTCGGAATACCTAAAAGAATCAAAACAAATTTATTTTGAATAATATTGCTTACTTTTCAGTGCATATGAAAAATTGGCTTCCATTTGTGTTAGGCCCTGAGTTGGCCATAGACATTATTCCTGGGCCAGTGTGTTTAAGTGTGAAATTCTCATCAGCAAATTTTCGTCCATATATTGATTTTCCACCAGTACCATTATGATTTGTAAAATCACCTCCTTGGCACATAAATTCTGGTATAATTCTATGAAACACACTTCCTGCATAACCAAATCCCTGCTCACCAGTGCATAAACATCTGAAATTCTCAGCAGTTTTTGGAACAATATCTGCTCTAAGCAATATGATAATTCTTCCTACATTTTGATTGCCTATTTCAATTTCCAAATAAACTTGTGGATTTTTCTTTGCTTGTTCTTCTGGTTGGACATCATTATTAGTCTTTGATCCTGTTTCTGCTTCGGCTTCTGGTTTATCATCATTGTTCAATGTAGCCCCGGCATGTCTTTGAAGCCATGAGTCTTCTGACCATACTGGACGAGTACTACCTTCTTTTATTCGCTGGGGTTTTGCTAAGTTTACTCTTATTGTTCGACCAAATAATTCAGCATCATTCTACAATTGAATAAAACATTCAAGAACACAAAATAAATAAATAAATTATTTTCTACCTCAAATTTTCATTACTATTAAATTTCATTCGCTGAAGTATTAAAAGTTCCATAGCTTCATTTAAAAACAATATATAATGATATATATTTATATAAAATAGCAATAAAATTGTGTTACATGTAAAAGTGTGCACATACTTATGCATTATATTTATTTATATCTTGATGTAAATATAGTAAGATAGATTTATTAAATTTGAACTTATCATTACCATATTGTCTATAGCAGCTGCAGCATCTTCGGGGCTTTCAAATTCAATGAAAGCAAAACCTCTATGCTTTTCACTTTCATAATCGATTGGCATTTGAATATCAACTAAGTCACCAAATGGAATGAAAGCAGCATTTAGAACTTTTTCATCAACTTCTTCTGCTAAGCCTCCCACATAAATCGTCCTTTTAGCGTTTGAGGTCATAATATTAAAGTATGAACATACAATTCTATTTTTATGTCCAAATATTATTTGATTTTATTATATGTTAAATAATATTAAATGTATTATTTTTATTAACTAACTTAATTTACATACATATGGTTATCACTTCATTTTCATTTTTCGCATCTTTCACGTACAAATTCATTTTTATAGTTCGCCAAAAAAATGTTGTTTTTGTGCATATAACCTATAACTTTCATTTGGAATGAGCGCTGTGACACTCAATGCTGCCAACAAAAAATTGCTTTGGTACCACTGTTTACATTTCATTATATTCAGGAAGTCCTGTCTGTCACATCTATTTATTCTATTTTTTTATCTATGGTCGATATATGTCAAGCAATTATGTGAGGTTATGCATATGAAAAAGTGAATAAACCTTATTTCTTGTTTTTGAAGATATAAATTTATATTATTCAAAATGAATGCGCCCCCAACTTTCGAATCCTTTCTCTTATTCGAAGGCGAGAAAAAGTAAATGACGATATTTCAATAAGTTGTAGAAAAATAACCAAAGTACGAGAAATTATTATTTTTTTACTTTACAATTTCAGAGTAATTCGAGAACAAGACACAAAAGTGCCTAATGCAGCTATTTTTACGGTCAATAAAGAAGATCATACCTTAGGAAATATGATTAGAGAGTATGAATATTTAATGTTTTTTTTTATTTTTTCACATTATTAATTTTTATTAATATAGTTATATTATATTCTATTGGTTTTTAGTCAATTATTGAAAGATCCTGATGTATTGTTTGCTGGATACAAAGTACCTCACCCCTTGGAACACAAATTTGTTTTGAGAATCCAAACTACTTCACTTCTGACTTCTCCGCAAAAAGCTTTCATGAGCGCCATCACAGATTTGATAGCAGAATTGTCTTTATTTGAGGAAAGATTTAAGGTGATCTATATTTTTAATAAACCTATTTGTTGAATAATTATTAAATGATAAAGTGAATATAATATGAACTTTTTCTATTTGCAGGAAGCAATTAAAGAAAAAAAGGAACATTTAGGAGAATAAGTTTTTTTAGATGTAGTATATTATCCAGTTTTTTCTATGTATAATTAATATTTTGTACTCATACTATAAATAAGTAATATGTGAATGAATTTTATTTAATCAATTTTATACACATTTTCAACCCGAGGGAATGTTCAATTTATACATTATAGGATTATATTTGATTAATGAACTATGTTGATATAGAAAAATTATGTCTATAATTTGAAGATCTAAATACATTTCTGAACTGTACTTTGTCATTAGTTCAGTGAGTTTAGCGTTAATTATTCCTTACTGTTATAATTGAGTTTTTTTAGAGAGTATTTTTTTCTTGTTTCACATTTTATTGCTGTTTTGGTTGAAAAATTATATGAATAATGAGTGAATGGCATTACTACAAAGAAATTAAATAAATATTGCTACTTTAAATTGACAATGAATTTGCTTCTTAGAATATGAATTCAATAATTAATTAATGTGTGGCATGGATTAATTGATAATGTACAACTTGTAGCATAAATTTTAAATTTTATCATCACAAGCTATGCAACTTGTTGAGACGAGTGTTAATTAATGTCTCTTAATAAAAAATTAATTTGAAACATTTTTAAACCAAAAATACAAATATTGCAAAAATTTTCATAACAACGAACAGCACAAATTTTTTGAGCGCGTAACAATTTTCTATGTTGGTCACATTTTAAATAGTTTTTTGTGTATTGTTAGCATTGAAATCATGCAATGTGTCAAATAACTGATCTTCAAGTTAATACTTTTTGTAGGTTATTTTAAATAATACATTGGTATTTTTTGCGTATACTAATTTTAAACTGATTCGCGTACAAAAGCGTAGTTTCAAATATGTATGCCAGAACGTTTAATGGATTTCTTCAAATCAAAAAGCTATTTGTCACTTCAATTGATATATCTAGAAACTATGCCAAACCCGCAGGTATTTTTTGGAATTATCGTATTATCCAATCTGGAAAAACTGTATTTGCTTTATAAGTTGATTTGAAAAAATTTCAGTCGTGGTTGCCAAGAAAAAAAAATCTGGACCCATTGTGGAGAAAAAAGTTTTACCAGTAGAAACGGATATCAATAGGTTACTCACATATGTTTGTGGAAGTAACATTATGAAAGAAGGAGAAGATGTAAAGGTAATCTATTAATAATTTTACTTTATCTCAATTTTAATCTTAGTTTATTGAACATAACATCACTAATTGAACTACCATATGAATACTTAATTGTGTTTATTAACAGAATTGACTTTATTCTTTTTTGCCTAAAGTGATGAATGACACAATACTATATCCTTAAAATTATAATAAATTTAATTATACATAATATTCATATATAATACTTACATCCTAAAAGTTAGATTCCCATCTTATATAATAAAAACTTGCAAATAATTTTATAAAAAATGCAGATAAAACCTGATAATGAGTATCCTGATTGGCTATGGAATATTCATATAGGACCTCCTCTTACTTTAGAACAATTAGATCCAGAGTCAAAAAAATATTGGCTGAAAGTAAGGAAGATGGGTTTGAAGCGAAATAATCAACTTTCTAAAGTTAAGAAATTCTAATTTAGATTTAATGTAGTTAGACCATAATCAAATTGAAGTCATTAGATGTAACTTTAATATCAGATCATTTTTATCAG